>NC_049990.1:12290692-12375692 GCF_000003815.2 Branchiostoma floridae | reverse complement strand
ACTTGAATACTAGTACTAGAGTCCAGGACCATATGCATGGTACCTCCGCCAAATGATTTTAAGAATTACAATTGATATGCATGATATATCATATGTGCAAATAAGACCTTCTTATCTTATCTTAGGACAGAAAGCCATAATATGAAAAAAAACTAGCATTTCGTCATCAATTACGCATATAAGGTCTTTATTTGCATAATTTCCCATCTATCAAATCCATCATCTACCAGGTACAGATGTCACATGTTTGAATAGTACTATTGTGAAAGGGAGCCGTTTTCTAAGATTTCCTCATTAATTGTGAAAATTAGATTATCATTTACACACTGTAAATGTATTTAAGTTCGCGGGGATTTAATTTCGCGGTAGCGGGAAAGGGATTTTTCGCGGTGGCTTTAAGTTCGCGGTAGCACCATGCACTGCAGTCTCTTACTGCCATGGAAAAATGTTCGCGCCGGTTTTAAGTTCGCGGTGAAGCGGCCACCGCGAAAGTTTCTGCATTTACAGTAATCCCCATTTAATCATTACCCAAACTATCTACATACTATCTACATGACCATCCGTCAACCCCATCCCAAGTATTGCCTTTCAAAGTCTGAAACAGTTGCAGTTAAAACAAGTGCTTTAAAAAAGCTGGCATTTTGCCAAGGTTTGCGTATGTACACGGTTTTTTTCTAGTTATTGGAATGTGCTGAAACTATTGTTTATATTAAATGGATGTAAAAAGGAAACAAGAACAATTTAAAATCACCCTCCCCTGGACTCGATCCCGGACCGTAGCTCTGCAAATCAGGCTGACGTCAGAGGTATTTGTGTAGTGACCCCTGAACCCGGAAGTCACTTCTCTGCATCATAGCGCACTTTTCAGAAAATGATATCTCAGCAATCGTTTACCCCTGCTTTAACATTTTTACATTGTCACGGTCTCCATAGTACATACTACAAATCTGGTAAGTTAGAAGGTCCAGTTCTTTTTCGATAATACAGGGCGATCAATGAAAAATCGTGGCAATTTCCATTTTCGCACTGGAAATCCTACTAATGATAGGGTTTCCAGTCGAAATTGTTTTGTACCCAGGGGAATCAGAACATTTGTGTTCCCTAATAGAGGGTGTTGATTTATGAAAAATAAAAGTTACAGAACAAAAATCGGACCTTCCGTTCCAGAGATATGGCCCTTTAAAGTTGCTGGGCGGTGTCCGCAGGTGTGGCGCCAGGTGTGAAAATCGCATTTCTAATTAGCAATAATTAAGAAAGTAAAAACATTGTGCCACTCAAAAGTTCTTTTCTGCACAGTCCAAGTAGTATTTTGTAGCAATCAAGTAAAGATAAGGTGTTTATTTGCCTTTTTCTTTCACTACAGGTGAGGTCAACCTGCTGAAAATTAAGTTTTTTCAGCATGGCACAGGCCACAGCTGGAAAAGTGGCCAATTATTTCCAGATGACCCCTTTTTGAAGAGCGATAATCAATAAACTGTTCATCCTATAACTACGATATTTCAGATATTGGAAATATGTAGTAGATTCTCTTAACACAGTTTATTGCAGACATTCTAGAGACATGGTTACGAGATTATGTGTAATCAAAAATACTAATTTGTAACATATCTCCAAAGGTCATCGGCACCTGTCACTTATATAAGTCCACATAAAAAATTACCTATCAACATTCTTCTCTATCTCAGTGACAAATATCACATGTTTAATATAACAGAATAGAAATAGTTTAGATAATTTCCACATCAATTATGCAAATTAGCTTCTGATTTGCATAATTAATATTTAATTACATGAAGCATCACTTAATCTATCTACATACCAATAATCATGATGATCCGTCAACCCCTTCTTGAGTTATTCCCTTTCACAGTCTGACCATAAGCATTGAATATCAGCATACCTTACCACTAAAGGGTTTTGGCACATGCTAATTCTAAATTTGCCATCAAAACTATCACATTTCACCAGGAAATACTACTTTTACGACATCTGATGACCAAAAGTATATAAAGATATTACCTATGAACCATGACCACCTGACTTTGTAACTGGTTTATTCAAGTTTATTGAACAATTGATAATTCTTTGACATTACCACATATGTTTGAAAAGACTTGGTAGCTCCTCTTCTAAGCTGCACAGCTTTGAATGGTTGATACATTGTAATTCTCCCTCTGTGCCATCTCAATTTCTTCTATGATGTTCCAGGTGCTATTCCCAATGCAGCATCTTGCAAATCTGAAAACTTTTAACATTGGAAATATCAGCAAAAACCTCTATGCCCTTGATATCACATTCAACAACAAACACAACTTGCTATGTTATTGATTTTTTGGATCTTACAAGGTAAAAATTGAACTTCAGTGATCATCTCAACGTAAATATGCTCACGTTGGACACATTTACAAATGATGTTTCCTTTCATGAAGTTGGTGACAAAGAAAACAAAAGTTTTGCGTCTCAAACCTGAAACAAACGTGTCCGAACATACAATGTATCTACACTTATAAAGGCTATCTGTATACAATTTAATGAATATCAATACGCTAATTATTTACATGGAAACGAGAATATTTTGATAATTATGGACCCGCCTAACTAAATTTATATGCAGGGTCCTACGGCCGTAACTCACGGCCCGGACTCGGCACACCACACGGAGCGAGTCGCACATGTTGAACATTGACATCGCTAACTCACAACAAACCTACACATGTTATACATCATTTTAAAGCTTAGAAACCGCTTGTTACACACATGGATGCAACTTTTTGAAAAAATAAGACATCAATGGTGAAAAATGCCATCTAAATTTGCAAACTGGAGGTAAACCACCTTAAAATTGCGGTACAAGAAAGTTTCACGTACCAAATTGTAGCTTGTTTTCTTGTCTATCCAACCCATATATGGGTTGCTTCCAAATAAGGCTGAGATGCAAATCAGGCTGACGCAACGCCATGCCCGCAGAGCGCTCGAACACGTAAACGAGGAAGTGACTTTCCCGTCTCGCGAGGCATTTTCCCAAAGGCCATATCTCAACAATCTTTTATCCCCTGCTTAAAATTTTTACATTGCCAGGGCCTCCATACTACATACTACAATTCTGGTAAGTTTGAAGTTCTAGGCCTTTCTCAATTTTACACGGCGATCAATGGAAAATCGCTACACGCACGGAAAACACCACCGCCGCACGCATGTGCGTTGCGACTGGAAACCCTACTAATGAATATTAACTAAGTCGCAAAGGAATCTGGGATAGGCTATATGTAACTGTTATATATATATATACACGATTTATTTGGAAAACATTTCATCTTTATGAATTGGTAATACAACGTTAAAATGTAAGAATAATTTGATTATATGCTGCATCAATCTTAGGAATATCATACTTCATTCATTTAATCTAATCAAATATCAGGCCCCATTACGGACCACAGACAATGACTCACGACAGAGCTTTTAAGTTGTATACAAATGCATTGCAGATTTTGAACAGGTCCGTTCATCTCAACATCACTCCATCTCAACATCACTCCATCACAACGGCCACTATTCTGGCCTCAGAGCATTTTGCCGCTAAGGCGGCAAAATGCAAAAAGTCGTTTGTAGTAAAGGTAATAAGAAGAAAAAAGAGTTACTTACCAAAACTTGTCCAGTACGATGAAACATGTCGAAAGTTGGGCATGCGGCTTCCATTGTCTGGTGGTCAACTGGGTTAACAGATGAGGCTAAACTTGATAGTGTTGCACTTGTGCTGGGGCGATCCATTATTTTCTTTGTAAACCAATTTGATTCCTGTTCGATCATTGTACGTATCTTAGCTTCCAGAGACCTTTGTCTGTCCGCAGCCCAACTGCAAAGGCGTTGTTTCTCCTGAAAAGTCAATTCTTCATCATGTAATGACGAGATTTTTCTCCTGTTTTCTCTAATAAATGATGCATAGCAAGTCCTTATGTCATCTGCTTCAGCAGTTATTGATGTGCACCTATGTGTTGAATGCCCACTTTTGCAGTCAAAGCAAAGAAGGTGCTCGCAGACCTCACAGTACAGTTTCAATCTCTCGTTATGTATTGGACATCTGTGTAAAATGTTTTCGAGATGTGGATAGCTTATCTTCAATGCCTCCCGAAAGCGATAGTACGCTGTAGTGTCCTTTGATGAGATCACGTCGAGCAGTCGTCTCACTTTGTCTTGTGGAGTGGTCTCCGCTCTTATTTCGTCCATCTCTTCTTCTGTAATTTTACCATTTCGAAAGAGACTGTCCAGAATCGGGTTGATTGATTTAATGTCCCTCACCAGGGCCTCCCTGTTCAATCTCAGGAGGTTTCTCGGGTCTCCTATGGGGTCCATTGGTAATCACCTGGTGATTAAACAAATAGTGACACAACTATTCATTCATGGCATACCTAAAACAGCTACTTGTGTAACCATGTGTTTCTATATACTTAGTTCTCTTCAAACCGCTGGCTGAACATATCTATAACCATTACGTTGCCTAATTCTATCTACCGCAGACAGTCTGGACAGACTCAAAGTCATGATTAGCCAAAAGTAGAAAGCAAATGTGTTATTCGTCAAAGTTCCGATAAGACACTTTAATAAATGCTTTTCACAGAAGGGGTAATGGGATAAGTCACGTAGCACTAACAGAGAGCAAAGTTTGCGCCACTAAAAGTTGACCGTTAAACATGATTGCACTTGCATTGTCAACATAACATTTCTATGGTGTGTC
Organism: Branchiostoma floridae; assembly: GCF_000003815.2. Lineage (NCBI taxonomy): Eukaryota > Metazoa > Chordata > Leptocardii > Amphioxiformes > Branchiostomatidae > Branchiostoma > Branchiostoma floridae. The sequence continues at coordinate 12,370,957 of NC_049990.1, read as the reverse complement.
ACTGTGTGCAGAAGGCAAGCGATAAAGCGTTACTGTACAAACACACGCCATGTACCGGTAAGGTTGACAAGTTGAACAGGAGAGGAAAAAGACAATCAAAATCAAATGAAACTCGAGCCGCAAATTCAACTCTTATGTAACCATCTTTACCCCCATTGAACGTTAGATTCCAGAGAATAATCAAACCCCGGCTGATAAAAATAGCCATTTTCTAACAGGCACTATACAGAGTGGCATCTTGTCGGTGGTGGCCTGCATCAAAAACAGTTGATTTGAGCGGCGAGCAGAAAAATGAACATACTAGTAATAGATGTTGCTAGCACGGTTCTGCATTTTGTCTAATGCTTTTTAGCGTGTAAAACTCCCCATCTGCGTCCATTCTTGAGAGTGGACAATTTACTACAGTAACTTACCAAGAATGCGAAAGGGCACAATGCCCGTACGTTATTTCACAGACACCCTAGGCCCTGTATATCCATGTAATACGTAGGAGTGTATGAGGTCAAGAATATATCAAGTGTACAAACCTGAAAAATGCTGTAAATCAAGAAGAAAAGCGACCGTCTCAGCCCCTCGTTCCTCTTCGACTGTTACAAGGAAACGAACGGTTTGCTCTGCCCAGCAATGTAGAATGGCCCGTTGCTACGTACTGTCAAGGGTCAAATACCACGGCCAGCTTGGCAAAAGAACGTTGACATGATTCTTTTTTAATGAAGAGACTCTTTTTGTGCAATCATTGTTTTATTCCACATCGACGTTTTAGTGATCGTCTGTCGCCGTCCACAGGGTAATCGATATTTTGACTCAGGTTCACATTGCACTGCAGCACCAGGTGTCGCTGCTTACAGTTATGCGGTCACAAACGTAAAGTATTTACATTAAGTACAGTGACTGCTTATGTTAATTTTCACAATGCCGTCCCTAACATAAAGAGTGTAATATATACAGTTGTTGATTAATATCAGTGTAACAGTTTTCGTCTACTTCTTAAAGAATGCTGTCTCCAACCAGTCTGTACCCAAACCACCGCCCACCCCCATAAACACGGTTCATGACTGGAGTAGATTTCCTGATCCGTTCAGCCTCATTTATCCATCGGGTGTATCTGTTGTTCTCTCTGCCTATCACTTTATTCAGTGCCGTACGGTGACCAGTTGGAACTGTTCACCGATGATTCTTCTTGTTTACAATGCACTGCTAAATCAAAGCTGAGAAACTGAGGCATGCATGGCTGAGTGCCAAATTAGATCCACAGAAAGTATGCCATATTTACAAATCACAGGCCACAACAACGTTCACAACAATGTAGTGAAAGAAATTTCTGGCTGGCCACCTATGGTCAGGTATTGAATTTCCCGACTGGAAATGGCATTGAAATTAAGTAGTTCTTACGCATTTACGCAAACGTATACTACTAGTAACACAATTCTAATTTAATTTGCAGTGTTGACAAGAGATCACGCCAGGTGTTTCAGTGCGCACGGACCAATAGTGGCCAGACCGGTTTGACCTCCTGTTCTACTGAGTCCTTCACTAGATACAGATAATCACTGGACCGACAACATTTCAACCAGAACTAAGGGGTCTTTTCAGGTTATGGCCGGCTTCAATGGTCCAAGGATGTTTCACAATAGTTTGCACACTTCTTTAAGGGGCCATTCTGGCTGGCATAGGGGTCACCATGACCTAGCATACACAGTGATTATTGTCACTGAATGAGCATCGAGACCACCAACAGTCGCAAAATAAACCCGACATTTTTCATCTCGTAAAAATCACATTCCAGATTTAACGTAACTTAATTATACTTTTTTAAAGTTATTGTACCATACGCATACGCGTACGTACGCATACAGTCCTATTCCACTACCAGATCATGCATAAATTTATCTATATCTATCGTGTTTACCCCCAAGGAAGGGAAACATGTTTTTGCTTTGTTTCTCCTTCTTCTTATTCTTTAAACAAACTAAGGTCAATGACCTGTACCAGGCGGCTGTCACCCTGGTCAGGCCTACGTCACATTTCCAAACCGGGGCCCGGCCGGGCAGCTTTCGGGAACGAAAAGTATGATACAAAACACACCAAACTACACAAGACGTAAAGAGAATAGTCGTGGACATTATTTGTGTATATATTCATGAGAACATTTCTATTTTTCGTTTCCACAAACAGCCCGGCCGGGCCCCGGTTTGGAAATGTGACGCTAGCCTTACTAGAGATTACAGTAACTAGATGTAGCTGACACCCAGTAGTTTTTGCTTACATTGTGCAGCAAGTTGCAGGACAGAGCTGGAGGGGCTGGTCACAATGTATATGAATGTGTTTGTGAAAGAATACACTGAGTAGTAGTTTGTGAAGGGTAACAACATTTATTTACATAACTTTTTTCAAGCCCCACATTTCGTACCAAATTTTTCCTCGAGGCACCTGTACGGGTGATTGATAACTAATCGAACCCCTCCCGACCCTCAGGGCAAGTTTAACCTTTGAGTCATCCACGGTTGGATTTCTTCATTTACAAAAGATGGTTGAGAAAACCATTTGGCCGCACAAGCCCTTCTTTCAGTTTGTAGAAACCACCATTGTGCTTAATATTCAACACAAAACTTAAATTTGTACGAAAATTAATGAGTTCTTTCACTCATTTTTGAATGGAATGACCCTTAGGATCACAGGACGTATCTTTCTAATCTGCTACAGAGGTGCAATTTAGACAGCATAAGCAGCAAAAGCAGGTGGACTGGTTAATTTCCATAAGGCTCCAAAGGGGGATTCATGTATTCTTATCCTAGCCAAGAACTGGCGATAAACCGTCTACTAATGAAAAATACAAAGTTACGAATCAAAGCTACATAATTGTTTTCTTGACATGTATCAACTTGTTACATTTTAAGTAAAATCAATGATTTAAGTGATACAGTAAAACCCCTTATGAGACTCAAGCCTCGCGCCAATGATAATTACCCTTCTTTGAGAAATGCTTGAGAAAGGCCGTGTGATGCAGTTGGGCACCATGCACTGATCCCTGTGCTACGGTGGGTAAACTCTCTCCTCTTGGCTTGCCACAACATCGGAGGACTTCAAACAAGGTAAGACAAACGTTTCCATACGAATAATTGTTTATCTTCGTTTAATGGAGAGACGGGCGAGGCGAAAACTCCAGTTAACGAAGTGTTGCCCTGTCAGACAACAAGTTTTTGACCTATTTGTGAAGCTATAGCTGGTATTTCCATGATGGCGTCCTCAAGAACAACGACAAAGAAATAACCTTACAGTTTTTGCCATTGTGTCATGATAAATTCAGTTACAAATGAAGTTGAGGAAGCACAAAGATACCTGATCCGACAGAAGTATTGAACAGGTGTTTTTGTTGGCAACTACAGAGCGTTCTGCCGCTAGGGGGCTTAGCACAAACCATGCATCATAGCCAGAGAACTTTCCAACCGTTCTTGAAAACAACACACATATGATAAACAGATCTGTAATTCCTTTGGACATAGTCATGCGCTTGTAGAATTTATACCAAATTTGTATAGACCTATTTGATACTAAATGATTTGTCTGCGAGGGATAAGATATCATTAGTTGTTCTTTTGGAAAAACAGCCCTAGGCCTGTTTGTGTTCGAAGCATACATAATTTTACCGTCTTGTTGTGCTTATTAATGGTTTAGAGATATAATTCTTATAATGCTAACGTTGACCTATATCTGGCATGAATGAAAATGCATCTTTTGTTATACATAATTGCATACTTTATTTGACCAACTTTTCGTCAATTCACGTCAAGTACCGGAAATGGTGCTACAGTCGATGACGCACATGTAAACAAGCTGACGTATTAGATAAAAACAAAAGCCACATCCGCTTAAAGATTGAGTCGATCTATCTGCTCGTGCGCGAAAAAAGCAAACACCAATAACCATGACGGTGGAATGAATAACTAATAATCGTTCCCTTATGACTGAAAACTGAAATCGGTGAAAGTGTATATGAGAAAGATTGCTTCAAATTGCGCATCATTTTCATGTGGCGCAGTCTAGAACATTTAAAGGCTTAAGATAAAGATCTAGCCTTACAAAAGTCAGCTGCATTGAAAGCCTTGCATACGTGGATAGTCGTAGGCAAAACGCCATCTGTAACGTTAAGTTTGATTATATGATTATATAAGATTCCTCCCAAACAGACGGCTTGTTTTCGCAACTAACACCGAAGCTACTCCGTTTACAAACGTTACTAGGAGTTGATATCCTTTCTCTGTTAGCAGACAAGGAGCCGCGTTCACTGCGTTCGTGAACGTGCGTGCTCTAAGTGTGTCTCTCTCTTCATAAAGGTGGTATCTGACTGCACATGGGGCACCGGTGCGGCACTGCGGGGTTCGAAAGATTATTTAACGAATTTCAGAGATAAAGAACGAAATTTCTTACGTTTTGTGTACTTATTTGTCTTCTAAGTCACACTTTTACGTATTAAGCAACATCTAAATTATAAGAAATCGCCGAAAATGACACAGCAGTGCCGCAGTGAACGAACCCCGCAGTGCCGCACCGGTACCCCAAGGCAAGTGCAGTGAGATTATCAGAGATACCACCTTAAGATACGGAGAGTTCGATAACCTTCTTATGTGACAGAGGGATTAGAAAAGCTGTAGTGTGTTTTGTGTGTTTCACATCTCCATTCTCTATGGCATTGCAGAGCTGAATACTAGTTGTCACTCAATATAAAAGGGGGGCTTTGTGTGTTTTCTGCATATGAAAGCCGAAGTAGATCTTTAAGTTACATAAGGCTTAGCTCTAGGGTGCGCATTATATGATATTATTTCACAGAAGAGACCACCGAAGAAAACCTCGCCAAAGAGAGATAATTGTCTGCAGTTCACAAACACAAAGGGACACCAAGGGACGTTGACATCACATTGTGTCCCTGGCTATTGATAGACAAGGTCGCGCGGTATTGTTTGTGGGCTGTTTTGTAGTGGAGTGACTGCTAGTAACCTCGCTGTCAAGAAGGCCACAAACAGAAATCCTTGCGCCAGCATGAAAGATTCGACCTTCATTGTCGTCTCACCTCGCTCGATGATTCAGAATCTCTTGAAATGATTTTATTTTGAGCGTGTACACTGCCCAAGGTACTATTTCTTGTTGAGTACAGTATCTTATGTTACATACACACGAAAATAATAGGACAAAAGATTAGTAGACCTCAAGTAACATGCAATCCATTGTTCTTTTATGGTTACCAAGAATAAAAGCAACGGGATCACAACAAAGAGGCAACCAGGAAAAAAGTCAGTTGCTTTTCACTATTAACTATTAGCAGTTCCGGAGCGAAGACAGGAGAAAACCCTATGTCAATGATAAGAAAATGAATAGTCGTCATGACATAGTCTTTTCTGTGTTACAGTTGCCATGACTTCCCAGTGGGAATGCGAGAGGAGGGGGCAGCAATGTGAGTTTATTAATAATAACCTTGACCAGTTTGTAAACACCATTTTATAACATATCATATATACATGTGATAAACATAAAATAACATAACATATCATAAAAACATAAGGTAGCATAACGTAACGTAACATAACAAGTAACAATGTATTGCACTACTATTGTCGCTATTGTCACATATAGCAAAGCTAAACCAATGGCTACTCTTACCAACTCAGGGACCAACCAAAGTTGGAAGATCTTGACAGACGAGTTGGGTCAGGATGTCTTCAGAGAAAAGAAACAACAGCAGTCGAAGGTATGTTACTTTTTCCATGTGTATCCGATAATGCATAAAGATTGTAGGACTGAGGGTGCGTCAATATTGAGGGTGAGCCTGATTTGATGCCTGCGATAGAGACTGTGCTAAAATATACATCTAGTAAACACGAAACTTAATTACATATATCACTGCATCATAGAAAAAATGCTAATTCAGGTGTAATTTGAAACAATTAGAGGACAAACATAAAATCAATTTTATTTGTGTTTATTTGCAAAATCATACCTGAAGGCTAATTGCATATACAATCTCTAGGACTAAGGGAACTAGATAGTGTGATAAATAAAAACTAATGTCTAATCAACTACTAGTACATGATACAATCAATTATTAATCAATTATGAATTATTAATCTTTGTAAGAGAAACAGGCTGTTGCATTACTATGCGAGAGTAGATCTATGTTTTCTTGAAGCATGGAGATTTCTGTTGCATTTGTTGTGACAACTTAGAAAAATAAGTACTTCTCTAGCAGACTGCATCTACAAAGGAACCAAATGTAATTTTTTTTCTACTTGCAGCAAACCGACATAATGGAGATGCCCAAAACCTCGTCTACGTCCAAGCTCATTCTGAGCGCCAGGATTGAAAAATTCAAGATGGTGGCTCGGGCTGCAGCCTTGAAGGGTAAAAGGTTATTCGATAACGTCGGAGTGGCCGGTGCAGGGTACGCTGTGGTTATCCCCAATCCACTGGTTCCATCGAACGAGTTCTTCAAACCTGGCAAGGTCTTTCAAGTCCGCTTACACCACACCAATACTAGGTCAGATGACGATGCAGGTGCGTCATTCATTCATTACTTCATTCAAGGAAAGCTCCATGGTTCATTCGTTCATTTGTTCCTTCCTTCAAAATTCAAATCCAAAAGCCCAGTACAGCGTACACCTTCCTCCATAGCGCCATCCGTCTCTACAACAAGACAGTTACACAGTAGTGCCATCAACACTTAGCCATTATCTGTACTGTTTGTAACTCGGTACCGTTTTCCAACAAGTTGATTTCAATCTATTATTTATGTTATACACATGTTAACCGGAATCTCAAAGTCGTTGTTCGTATGAGGCAATTGTTCTTAAGTGTTCTGTGTGGTTATGGTAAAGCCTGACGTGTGTATACATGAGGTCGAAATTTGGGTGAATTTGTGTTTGCCCGTGAGAACCTTAATGAATAAAACATTGAACATTGAACATATGCATCAAACATTCCCAACGTTGTCTACAGCTGTGGATATGAGAGGAGCTGAGCTGAAGTTTGAAGACGTGGACGGCCCGAGCCAGTGTGACCTGGTCATGCACACGGGAACCATGTCCCCCTACTGGGACATCCCATCGTTCGAGGACTTCGTGGGCGCTGTCCGTCAAGGTCCAACTGCTCTCAAAGACTGGTGTTTCAAGTTCCCAATGAAGTAAGTGTGACACCCTTGGGACGCCATTCGATAGATGCTTTAGAACGCTGAACATGAGGAATCTATTACAGAAATAACGCCTGTTCACCTTTATCCATGGGGTAACATATATCCGCTGTGTTGAAAAACAGCATATTTAGGGATGGTAGTTTGAAACTGCAAATTTTCAAAAAATATTTCAGTTTCAGACCACCGTTCGCCAACTTGATATCTCCCAAAATCACTGTATTTAGATACAACGAATATAGGTTATCCCACAGATAAAGGTGAGTTATGTATATAAATCTATATATGTGTTACAACAACACGACAATAAAAACACTCTGTGCATGTACATGTACAAGTTGCCACATCGTACAGTGTTCTGCAACCTTCCAAAACAATGGATGTAGTAGATCCTAGCAGTTTAGTAATACATGGCTATTTCTTAAACTTCCAGTTACTACTGTCTCGTGGACTCGGTGCGTCGGGCCCCAACCTCCTTCAGTAATCTGAACTACTACAGCAGGCTAGCCGTAAAGTTCGAGGCCAAGGATGGCGCACTCCGGTATGCAAAATTCCGGCTGATTCCGGACGAGCAGCAGACGGAATCCGGACTTCTACATCCGGAAGATCAGGAAAGGGCATGGTAAGTACATCTTTGTTGATATTATATTCTCAAGCATTTAGAGCTTATCTTCTTAACGTATTTTGGACTAGCTACAAACAAATAGTTTTGTAGTAGCAAATCACAATGTCAGAAAAACGCCCCACAGAAAGGGAAAGGTATCGTACAATGCAATCAATTAATCATATTTTAAGCTACGGCCGCGTGGCGCGTTGGTACACCCGATCCCTCGATCTCGGAAGTTAAGCAACGCGACGGTCCGGACAGTTCTTGGATGGGGGACCAACCAAGGACGTCCGGATTGCTGTAGCCTAACGAAGCTTTCTACGAAATCGTCTTCCGGGAGGGACGTAAAACGGATGTCCCGTGATCGATTCGAGGAGGTGCCTCGACCACGTTTAACAGCTACATTACTCATATTTTGGGTACCTACTGGCTTGCAAAATACACCAGATGATGATGATTAACAAAATATAACAGAAACCAAACTATTCAATATGGCGAAACATGCATGGAGCTTTAGACTATTCAACAGTTACAGCTGAGCCGTTTATTCAAATTTCCCATTGGTTCCTACAAACTAGTACCTTTAAGACAATTCTTGAATTGAAAATGTGTCTAACTATAACATAAATGGTATGCCATTTTTGCAGGGAACTAGGCAGGCATTCAGATGAGACTAGACCGAAGGACTACCTTCGGCAGGAGTACGTCAACCGACTGAGGTGGACACCCATCCGCTATCGTCTGCAGATCCAGCTTCATGAATGGAAGGACGGAGATACATTCAACACATTAAATCCCTACAGGTAAGCAAATATGAATGGAATTAGCACCCAACCTCTTGCAACTGAGAAAGGGCGGTACAAACATTACCTGTTGGGAAAAAAATTACAACTAGAGTTCGGCGACCTCATTCCTCCATGAAATATTTACACCCTTTATAAAATTTCTGCAAATGTCTGCAAGTTTTTGACAAAAATGCCCCTGCTATTCCAAAACTAGTCGCTAGGGCGCACAGACTTATGTTCTTGCTGAGCACAAGAGCTGTCTAATACCCAAAATTCGTGACCATAGCTTGTTCAGAAGATGAGAAAACACACCCGGAAGTTGCGATGCAGTACCAAAAAAAAAGCCGCTAGCGGGCCTAAAATCTAATCATTTTCAGCTTTTGTCACACCCTACCAAGACACCAAGTATGAAACTAATCCACCAAGCCGTTCTCGAGTTATCTTGTTCACACACAAACGCAGGGTAATATAAAATATTTACATCTGTATGTCAAAGGCAGTGGACTAGGGAATAAATTTTATTTCTAATTGCCCGTCTGACGATCAGGAAAGAAAGGAGCCATTTAAAGAAGACACCAAAACCCTTTACAAAACATTTACAGATGAAAGGAAAAGTACAACCTTGTTACTTGTTACATTCACAAACTACTCTAATTGTGGACACTCCTATATTCAATTACTTTCCAAATCCCAAAAGCTTACATTATACTCAGTAGTACTTATCTCTTATCATACGTCTTACACTATCTGTATACTTTTTCTACGTATCGTATCGTGTTGCCATCAACCTCAATGCAAACAAAGCTCAATTAGATATCATGTAATCCTATCCACTCATGACATCTCTGATACACCTGTAGGATCTGGAGTCCGATCCTGCACGTCTGGACAGACCTGGCCGTGGTAACCATCACCACGCTCCTGTCAGACGCCACCATGAACAGAACAACATTCAACATCGCCAACCTGCCGCCGTCCATGAGCTTCCCAGAGCCCAGTTCAATCTACGACTACAACAGTTTGGCCAAGATGTATGCTGCGGTCCAGTCTGTGTACAGACCATCAATCATCAAAAACCCTGCCCTTCAAAACGGTCCAGCCAAATACGAATACGTGAAGTATAAAATAGAAGTCACAGTTCGCCATATTGTAGGGAGCAACAAGGGCATTCTGATCAGCCTGACCGGGCCCTGGACGCGCACGGAGCCGATCCAGATAGGGCAAGGCATCGGTAAAAGCATCGCTGCAGGGAGAAGGCAAATCCTCGAGGTAGAGGCCTACGACATTGGCGAAGTCGTGCTGGTGTCCATCGAGAAGATTAAAGATGACGACAACAGTGACTACTTCATCGAGAACGTGCATGTCCATGACGTTCAGAGAGGGCTGAAGTTTGAGTTCCCGGCATATCGATGGTTGGGGAAACGCCTTACTCTCAGGAGAGGGGCAGGTACGTAGTAACCCTTATTTCTACGTTTTATTACGAGAGAACATGGTGTGTGATGTTTTCTTGTGAGGTTATGCTTCCAATCCCCTTTTAAAGGTGTTTGCTCAGTGCATGGCCATTGGCCACCTCTGGGCACTAAACTACGCTCACTGATTAGCATCTCTTCTACCTAAGTCCAAAACATAGAGCTTCGGCAAGTTCGACTAACTGACGGTGACCCAATAGGCAAAGCAGGGGTTACGAACTTCAAGGCTGCTCGGGAAAACTCCCTAACCCATTTAGCAGCAGGAAAGGTTCGATACACTCATACCGGGAAGGTCCCCTACTCCGTTCGATAAGTGTGATGGGTTCTTTTACCTACATTGTAACAAATCAGTTGTGTCAGGTCGTTCAGTGTAAAATATCTAGCACTGCTGTCCGCAAAGCTGGTGTGTTGCACCCACGGGCAGTTACCATACTGGCTAAACAAGACGTTCAGAATATGTAATAATTACGTCTTGACGTTCATTTCTTATGTCTAATGTCATTGTGCATTGCCCTACAGTTTCCTTGAACGACGGAGCGAAGGGAGATCTTGAAGCGCTCCACCGCCAGTTGGAGCTTTGGGAGGGTTTCGACAAGTACAAATGGTCTCACGACCAGCCGGCCTTTCCCGGCGGTCTCAACATGTCCAGAATGCCACACGACGTCAGGCGAGACAGCGAGAGACTGCCAGAGTTCCGGATTCAAAAGGGAAGCAGCATTTTCGCATCCCAGATCGCGAAGAGTCTTCGGGACTACGAGCAGCTGATGGAGTCTGCAGTAAAGGAGGTGCCCGAGTTCATCCAGAACTGGAAGTCAGACGAGGAGTTCGGACGACAGTTTCTGAACGGTGTCCATCCACTGGCTATCCGGCGGTTCGACAAAGTGCCGCCAAAGTTCCCCATGACGGCGGGGCGACTGAAGGAGATGCTGGCAAAGGACAGAGGGTGGAGTTTGCGCCAGGAAATTGCAGTGAGTTCAATGTAGTTCAGTACGACCAATTGATCTACGATGAAGATCTTCACTGCAGATTCTGTATCATTGACCCCTTCTCTTGAATTCTCCTATTGTTTGAGGCGAGTTGTTTTGTATAACCTCTTTCTCTTTGTTAGGCTGGACACATGTACTACGTCGACTGTTCCTTGATGAAGGGACTGAGTCCAAACGTTCTCGGAACAGAGGTGTTCTATCACGCGGCGCCCATAGCACTCTTCCACGCCAACAGTAAGGGGCAATTCGTCCCCGTGGCCATTCAGGTAACAATTCGTTCAAGTTAACAAAAACTATTTAACCATGTTCTCGTGTAACGCAAGCTTTAATTTACTGATAACGTTTCTGACGCTTAACAATATGTTTCACGTACTTCCCATTGCAGCTGTACCAAGGCCCTGGTCCCGACAATCCAATATGGACACCAGATGACGGAGAATACGAGTGGATGTTGGCGAAGCTCTTCCTCCGCAACTCTGACGCACAGATTCACCTCAACGTCTCCTACTACCTGCAATCTCACCTCCTCATGGAAGCGTTCGCCGTGGCCCTCTTCAGGAAGTTGCCATCACCACATCCGGTGTACAAGATCCTTGCGCCGCACCTTCGTCGGGTTCTGGCCAGCAAGGCCCGACTTCGCGACCTGGTGACCGGAGACGGGTCCGTGCTTGACGAGATCTGCTCACTGTCAGCCAGCGGCAGGAAGCACCTGATCGCCACAGCGTTCCGTGATTTCCACCTGAGAGACCTGCATTTTCCCGCCATGATGGCAGACAGAGGGATTGACGATCCCTCTAAACTTCCAGGTCAGAGAATCAAATTTACATTCCTTTACGTTTTTATTGTCGATTCAAATCAGACTATTCAAATCCAAATTGCAAAGGTCCTGTAATAACTAAGCTTAGCATGGTGACAAAACACCGAATGTCGCTAATGTGTTTCATGGGACAGTTAAACGTGTGCATAATTAGACGTAGTGGTAAGTTCGTTATTGAGAACGCCAAGATGACGACAATTTTCGTCTATTTGAATTTCTATTTTAATGTACAGACAATGATCCAATATAATAAAAAAAAACTGTGACTAATCAATATATAACCATAACCAAATAGGATACTTCTACCGGGATGATGGCTTTCGGCTGTGGAAGGCCATTGAGAGGTTCGCCGAGGAAACCCTCCGAATCTACTACAAAAACAACACCTTCATAACATCGGACAAGGAGCTGCAATCCTGGATCAAAGACGTCCGAAACAATGGGTTCATGCGTGAGTCGCAAGGAGATAAAGGTATAGCAATAAAGCAGCCGTAATATGGCTCTTATATTTACCTGGGTCTATTCATGTGTTGCAACATATATACATTTTCTATGCCCTAGAATTACATACATACCTCGTTGATAAAGTCATATGTATGATATAAAAACTTGCTCACCAACTATATTTCTCGAGTGTCACTGACGAAAGACACTGAATGTCTGAAACGTCTGACCGTTTCCAAAATCCTATCCAGTTGCTTGAGTTGCTGTTTGGTTTCCTAACCTACATTTCGGGAATGTACATTCGGTTACGCAGTATGTACATTCGAGTTTATTGTAGCGGGGACTTCTCATTGCTTTCTTCGAAGAAGTAAACCACGACTTCACGTGCCACCCTGGTGTATTGTAACTCTTTCTAGTATGTCGAGAGATTGCAGGCAACTTGCAGTTAAGAGCTAGGCAGGATCACTAACAATGTACTGGACTACGCAGCTTAGGCTAGTAATGATTTGATATATATTATTGATAACTATATTGTAGATAACATACTCTATCGGTGATTTTGCTCCAGGAGTTCCCAAAGTGCTATACACCGTTAAAGAGTTGGTGGACGTGGTGACTATCGTTATCTTCACCTGCTCTGTTCAGAACCGCGCACTGACTGCTGGGATGCGCGACCTGGCCACCTGTCTTCCCAACATGCCTCTGGCTCTCAGGTACGAATCTTGTGTTTGTGAACACAATCAAGTCACAGGACATGACCTTTTGTCATAGTTTGTCTTCGACAAAAAAAATTATAATTTGTTTAAGTATACAGAAAAGCAACTTTCTATAAGTACGTATACATGTAATTGTTTCGTCGTGTTGCAGACAGTACGGGTTTGCCAGGCAGGCGGACAAAGCAGAGGAGAGTGAGAAAGAGAAGAGCAAGAAGGAGGAAGAAAAGGACCAACTCATCGATGAAGATGGGTTCGTGATGGCAACGCCTGGTGAGCCAGATCTCTTGAAGAAGATTCGTGGCACGTACCTGGACGAGGAGAAGGACTTCAAGGATATCACCAAGGCTACGTTTGAAGACATCATGGCGGCTCTTCCCGACAAAATCGTCGCCAGGAAACAAATAGACTTCGCTTTGGAGATGTCGAAGCTACCAGAAGATGAGGTAAGTCCAATGCTCTGCGTTCTTTCAGATCAACCGATGCCATTATGTAAATCTTTTTCTAAATACCAACAACGAAATCAAAGCCACAACACAGTTCATGACATTATTTGACCACTGACTTTGTTTATGACGCCTCAGTTGTCTTGTATATACTGTATGTTGTCCACTGGTTGTCTTTACTCTTACTAAATGTAACACGTTTTGTTTTACATGTATAGCCCCCCCCCCCCCCTGGAAATCACCTCTCAAAAGTAAAAGGGGCTATCCACTTGTTTTGAGATGTATAAATGAATAAATAAATAAATGAATAATTTGACATGACATATACGTGACGTTATCAATATTTTTTTTTATTTTACTGACATTGATTCCAGGCCTTCATCGGTGAGTACAGAGACTGCCTCTTCACAGAGGATAAGGCCCAAGCAGCTGTGCTGAAGTTCCAGGTGTCATTGCGGCAGATCTCCAACAGCATCAAACTGCGGAATGAGCGGAGCGGGGAATACGAAGGGCAGGAGTTCACCGTTAACATGTTCTACGAAGAGGACGACGACGCTACACAAGTGGAGTGCACACAGGTACGGTTATACGTTGATTTGTATCAAACTACTGACTTTTTTACAGCCTCTTTGGTAGAACTTTCAATTGACATGTTCCGATCCGTAATTATTGCAATTGGCAGTAGTTTTGGACATGCAATTTTATATCCGTACATAAAACACTTACCAGCAAGCTTTCGACCAGTCCTCTGATCATTATCAAGTTGAAATGACCCAAAGCCCATGGCCACGTCACACATCGAGACCGGTAATGTCATGTCAGCAATTGGTCAAAGGTCTTGGAAGTCGGTATCGACCCCCGTCTCGATTAAGGGAAGGTTGATGGACCTCTTTCACTCCCCTGTGAAAGTAATCCTGTTCGGAATCCAGTATTATCCACCTTGTCAATGTCCACAGAATGTCCCACCGATTTTATGTGAATATGTTGTGACACCTCTGAATTTACTGATCTGAGGTGTCTATGAAACTGGTAGTGAGAGCGCGTCAGTCCAAGATGAACTTACATCTAAATACAATTTGATGTCACATTTGAGATCGATATACAATAGAATTCGTAGGATGGTGATTGTATTAACCTATTACCTCCTATCACCTGTCTCTTATTAGGTGATGCGAGAAAAGACGGAGAAACCAGAAGAGCAGCCCTACACATACCTTCTTCCGGAGCAGATCCCATTTAGCGTTTGTCCGTAGGATGATATTGGACAAGTCTGTATAATTGTAGTTACCATCTGTGACGGCTCGATACCGCTTATGCTTCGTCATGCTTTTACAATTTCATGAGAGATAATTCGAGCTGCTATTGTGACCATGCGTATATATATATGTATGAGTCAATACTAACAGTTTGTTTGCTCTTGTTGTGGCTTCTAACAGCGAAGCAGAGTCATATTTAACGTTATTCACTGATTCAATTTGGCATAGCTCCACATGCCTGTCAAGTTTGCCACAAATCACACCACGCTCCAAGGACAGGTCTATATATGATGTTAGTGATTGGAAATGCTCGGCCGAATGACGAAAATACCATTAGACTGAATCGAAAAATGGGAATCTGTAAATTGTTTGGGAAGATACATTTGTATTAGAACAAACAGAGAACAATTGTTTCCTTTTCACTTCCACATGTAGTTCCTCAGAAAGGACCTCCCATTAGTGGTATGATGTGGCACTACCTATCACATATCCACGTTACATTCGGGCGTAACAACTGGCGGAAGTCACCTTTTACAAGTTCATGATTGACTTTGAATAGTGCCTAGTAAGATTTTGAAATATAGTTTAATCTACATGATATTTTCACTATATATATATTCAAAAGGGTTTATTTTTCTTGTATTTTAGACTATAAGTACTATCTGATAACCCTGTGTTGATATGAAATATATGTATCAGATGTAATTGATGACTAACCTTAAATATCATTATAGTACATCAAACATCCCTAGCTATGTAACCATGCACAACTTAGAATAACTTCCAGACGAGTACGCAACGGATGCATTGATATCGAGCAGGGCATATTGGTGTCACTGTATTGAATGTATGTAGCACATCACAACTTAGCTTGGCCATTATTTGGTTTATGGGCCTTCATCACTTATTAATAAGCACTTATATCAAACTTATAAAATTAGTCACTGTACAAAAAAAGAATTATATTCAGTGATAACATCTTATAATTGACATTAGTCTTATAAGTAGTAAGTGTATTAGACATTTGCTACAATTCAGCAGAATATCAAAGGCTAACGTAACGATAGGTAAACGATCCAGAAATGCTCAAGTAGTTTTATCTAAATGCAAGCTGACTATCATTACGTATCATACAACATACTGTAAAAAGGTCAATCATGGAAAATAAATATAAATGATCTTACGACGTATATGACAGTTTCTTACCATTATTCTTCATAACGGGTACCAGTGTTGTTGAAAATGAGAGAAACATTTGTGGCGTTCAATAGCGTATCAGAAACATATAACGTTATTAGCTCTAGACTTAATTTGGCACAACTCATGCCTGTCAAGTAGTTACAAATCACACCACGTTCCAAGGCTATCGGTCTATATATAACGTCAGTGGGTGAATATGCCCGGCCGAATGATCAAAATACTATAGGCTGAATCGAAAAACGGAAATCTCGGCTGCATTTGTGTGCATGGGCGAACCTTGCAACTGATCGTGTTATTTTTAAGTCAATTTGTGAAAGACCCGTTCCATGATACCTATAAACTACTCGTGACTGTTTAGAAGACCGGTGAAAAAGAAGAAGTCTATAGTTCTACCAGAAAGTTCTATTTGATAAATATTCGGGAAGCTCTAAATTATAGCCCATCTAGGACTTCTCATGGTTGAGCCTTTTACTTGTCAAACTGTTGACTATCTCAGAAAGCCTGCGTCTCTTCTTCACAACTGGAGTCTGTGTGGAAGAGTTCTTGTCCTCCTGTGACTGAGCGTCACGAGTTGACCTGCTGACATCCTTCGTCACGTGATGGGAATCTGGTGACGTGGCTGATGTAGTTACTGATTCACCAACCGGATGTGGCCGGAATGTATGGTTCACCTTTCCGGTGACGGTTAGATCCACCGGATGTTCCCCATTATCACTCCACATCACGCTGTCCTTTTTCAGTTTCTTCAAATTGCATATGGCCTCTTGTGATTCTTGAAGCTTCCTCTTCAGAGTGTTGATCTTATCATCGCGAGGGAGTGGGCCAGACACTCCAGGACGGCAACTTCGGGTATTAACACCCCCATTTTGGTAAATACTGTGTCCACTGTTATTGTTTGCAGTCTGTTCTTTCATGTTAGTTGTGCTCTTTGCTCTCTGTGTGGAATTTTTCGAAAACGTATTTGATGGACGTACCACACCATACGAAGGTACAAAAACTGATTTTCCTTGAATTCCTGTGTTTGTCGCTGAAGCTTTTGTATTGTGGACGTTGATGAGTCCGTTGGACGCCTTCACGAGGAAGTTGAGCAGTGCTTTCCTGTAGTACGTATCGCCTGATGTGATGAAGGTGTTCGGGGTTACACCTGTAGGTAGTGAACCTGTCACGACACTGACACTGGCGGCCATGTTGTCTCGGTTGCCCGGTTGAGCTGATGACCCTGACATCCTGTCAAACTCCTCCAGACTGATGGACTTGATGTCCGAGATAGTTGGAAAACTGTCCGTCATCTCGGTCTTATTCCTTCAGGATATCGCCTTTGCTGTCTACGTTGTTCAAAAGTCCTGTCCCTTACAGTGTTTGAACTGGGGTGGTTTTACACGAAGTGTATCGCAGACCTGGCCAATGTCCTCCAGGGTTGCTGGCAAATTCTTCTCTGTGTATAGAAGAAAAGAGGCCCATATTATTCGGGTCCATTCCGCGAACAAGGCTGACGGAGTAGGCTGAAAATTTGGGTAAGTCCCAATTCAATTTGGTGTTGGACGTAAAGCTTTAGCCTTTTCCACAGGCCCATATTAGGTATTGCCCTTGAAGCGATTGCGCAACTACGTGATGTAATTGCACAATTGCCATGAAAACATTTTTGCGGAAGTGGCCCATGCCAAAACAAAGCTTGCAGTCATACCTCCGCTTATGATATGCGGATCATGGCACATTCGGAATCGGTCATATACACTTACTCATAAACTGTCCCGGTGAACATACGCTTTTTTCATACATGATAACATACCGTTACACCCACTTCAGCTGCTTTAAGTAAACACTCAATTATGTATGACGTGTCAGCAAAGAATTTGCACAAACACGTCTCACCGGAGTTAAATGGTAAATGAAGCATAAAAAGGTCTTATTAGGATCATATGTCGTGCAAGACTTTATAATTTACTGCGAGGTCAAGAGTTTTATCCAAATTTTCTCTCATGTGACTTAAGTGGACGTTGGGAGCCCTCATAATCATAAATAAGGCCGTAATCAGGCTAGTTTGGAATGTCAGATAACAATCTTACAGACCAAGTAGGGGCCAGAAATGTACACAAAACAGGGGCATTTTTTTACAACGAACTGAAGATATGTACTCACTCTGTTGCGGGGTTTGGGACAAGAATTTCTTCAGTGGCAGCTGTTTCAAATCCTTCATTACCCAACTACGGCATGTATTCATATGAGGCAGTTCAAACCGGTTTCAGCCGGTCCTGACCGGTCGAGGTCAGTCGAGTCACATAATTCAAGAGCTAGGCCCGCTGAGTCAACAAACTACTCTATTGTTGTTTGTTGACCCCTGAGTAAAGGCGTTCTCACCACACAATAATACATGTAGCAACAGGGAACAAAAACGTTTACGTCATGCAATATCAAATTGTGATCCCCAAAACGTACTGTAAAATATTATCATTGTCACGATGACTTTGATATGTCCGCTGATATGACCTTTTGGACATGTAGAGTCCGCAAGATATATCTATGAGCTGTATAGAAATCGATAAAACATAAGGCTACCTTTCTTGGACTGTTACATTTGGTCTTATAAGATATTCGTAGAATACTGCCTGCCTACAGAATACACCTCTTCACATATTCTTGCATACCTTCTCTTACTTAATCGTCAAACGCAGTATTTTGGTTTCAAATAGTCTGTGAAAACTACTAGACACAGACAATGAGCTTTTTCTTGACAAAAGCTCCTTGATACTGATAAGATACAGAAACTATTAATGCATACAATACATTACAGACATGAACATTTAACTCTTTAGTTGGTTGATGATGATGAGTTGGTTGCTCCCAATATCTCTCAACTGAATAATTGATTAAGAATGATCACAAAGCATTAATAATGTATGCCATAGTGTTTTATTGAAAAGAACAAAAAATAGTAATCAGCCAACTGCAATGCAATTACAAATACAACGAGTATCTCTTCTTCCAAATTGTATTTTTTCACATTCACTGCTAAACAAACATGTGTATAACTGTTAATGACATATACTATTTGAATGGATAGCACTATTAGTACTAACCCTCACCTTTGCCGAGAAAATCAACAATTTCAGTACGTGCTAATCAGCGGCCTTACTTTAAGTCTGTAACCATGGCAACATTGACGTCATGCACTCAAAAGGAGAGGTGTTGCATTTCATTCCTCTAATTACTCAAGCTCTTTACACGCCACATAAACTGTTTAACGCATGTTAACCTCCTTGTTTACATATAGCTTGTTTGACACAAGCTCTATCTTACTCATTCTACATGCCAAATAAACATTTTATCTCATGTTTACAAGAAGATTGGACAAGAGCAGATTGGATGAAGTTAAAACACAGTATGTCGAAGGTTTACAAAACCTGATTAGCGCCCAGCTTTAGAATAATATCAAAAGATTCCCTTTTTACTAGTTACTTTGTGTTGGGTGGTTGCACTCATATGACTATTATGGACATACTATGCTGTTAAGTTAAACCTAGGTATATTCAAATGTGTAATGTTATAAGTATGAAATTAGCTCACCGAGGTATGGTTAATGATAAAATGGCAAATTTATGTAAAATGAGTCATCAGTAAAATTGGTCTATTGACTTGGTACTAGATTTCCACATGCATCTAATGTTGTTATTTTAGGGAAGAAAGTGAAGATATGTATTTCTCATCATCTTGATCTCGTCAGGATCTTGCTTTGCTCGGTGACATCTAAGAGTTTATGCATTGATCCAGCAGGGGACATTCTATTGAGTTCAACTGCTAACTAGTTATGCAAATTAGATATGCAAATTTGCACAACTTGCATTCATTTTTGTGATAATCAGCACCTGCGGTACATGCTAAAAACAGATAAATCCTTGCTTGATATAGTCCATTACAAAGTTACAAGTTACATTCTGTCCGCAGAGCTATACTCATGACCATAGCATGTCTAAAACACGACATATAAAAACGGCCGTTCCGCTGCTGTATCGTAGAAAGCCGGTAGGTGTCCGAAATCTACCATATGTCTTCCTTTTGCCAACACGTACCAGCATATACTAAGGAGATTTATCATTCACCCCAGCACATCCACCCACTGATATTGTAAACCGATGGCCTTGACATCTGACGTCATTTGAAGCCAACTGCTTGACAGGCAGGTGGAACTGTGCCAAATCAAGACTGGTGCTGATACCGGTACCGTGCTATTTATCACATTTCAACCGTGCCGTAGGTATGGCTAATATTGTATTCGTAAAGAATCAGCTTCTTCTTTATCTTTCTTCTCCTGGCAAATCTTCAAAGCGATTCATCTCCGTCGTTCCGTCGTAAATTATAAAGATTTTAAGTTGACGATACTTTGTCTAATTTTGAAAGCACGTACGCACTGGCTAGCTGTCGGTGACATGTCAGGCCAATGGAGTACACATAATTGCGTCACACGGCTGTTAGCCCCGCCCAATGAATGCTTGCCTGCCACGTTGACATGTTGCTGTAGAAGACTCATTAGGTGCCGAGTGTTCGCATTGTAGGGACAGACCGTGTCCTTCGCTTCCTGAGCTGAACAGTAATCCACCGTGGGAGGAAGGCGGGAGTCTAGGACAGACATGCGAGAACCTTGCATCCCGAAACAAAGAATTCTGTGTGCAGATCCTGTTTAGAATCCTGCGCCGGGTAAAAAGGGTATGCTGAAGAGTATAACGTTATATCAGGGTTTGGTTTTACCGGAAGCCATTTTGAGTAGCGGCACGACAGCTACAGTGCAGATAATCGGCTTTGATGTGAGAAAGTTTTGTTTGTTCTCAGCACACTTAGTCTAGTGTTTTTATATAATGTAATCTAGTTGCTTCTATGTTGGATATAAATGCGTTTTCGAGCCTTATTCTCAACCTATTTGTCGATAGATTCAAAAAGCTTTCGACAGTGTAGATTTTATCAGCACGCACTGTTTGTTTTTAACGTAGAGGAATGGCGGCTTTGAGTCAAATCATTTCAATGAAAGCCGACTACGTTTGTTTCAGTACCTGTCTCACGAAGCTTATGGTACTTGGGAGCTGGGAAGGACTTACGGACGACTTCAGTGGTTGTGATGCTTCCAAATACTCTTCCTCCACTCCAATAGAGAAGCGACCTTCCGTGATCTTGCCAACAAACATGACCTCTAAAGGTGATAACACACACCGTTCCGAAGACCTAAGAAGACAGCTGTGCAAACCGATCAGTTCTTCTGTAAAAGGGGCCTGCAGCAGTGCACGTGAGAAACAGCACCAGCAGCAGTCCCTGTCACCCACCATTGTCGACGCCAGATCCATAACTCAGGAGGAATTCAACAAGATGGCGACCGTCTCCACAGGAAAGGTGACAAAGGGTCCACAACAGCGTGAGTTTCTCAGCACGAAACAGGTATTACTCACCCAGAATGACATGAAGACACGGTCTGCTTTTTCTCCAATCCCCTCGAGTAATGTCTCGAACTATCAAAAACATTCACGGGATTTAAATCAAGAAACCATGGCTTCCATGTGGAATCGCTTGGTTGATTACCTCTCTAGAGTGAAAGCTGCTTGTGGCAAAGGTCTAACAGAGGCAGAGAGGCCTAACGTCCCTGCAGAAACAGCCTCGCAGTCCTGGTCACAGAATGGCAGGGTGAGAAGGAAACCATTTGGCTGTTCAACCAAGGCTTCAGTTGTGCCCGCAGCTACAATCAAACCCCTACCGTCAACGGCGAGAAACGACGACGTAATTGGATACCATGTTGCATCAAAACCACAACCGTGCCCCGGCCCCCGCACCATTCACAAAGTGCCAAACGCTGAACTGGATGAGATAAAGCCAATGGATCTATCACGGGCAGGTAAAAACAACTACAAGACACCCTGCTCAGACAAACAAGCATCACTCAAAGACGAGATCCACGACTTGAAAGAATTTAAGATTCACGCAACTGAGAAAGATCTTCAGAGAATTGGGAATATGAAAGACGACGGTTCTGATTTCTCCCAACAACAACAACCGATTGATCTGACCGTTAGCAAGACGCCAAGCGCTAGCCATGTTGACACTCTGCCTTCTTCTACAACAGACCTCCTCAACAACGGGAAAGATTGCTTAGACAACTGTATCGAGGGTAAGAGAAGCCGACGTGCCTCGACAAAAACCGACACTTTAGCTACCCAAAACAGCTTCATCCAAGATAAGAACAGGAAACGCAAAAGGAAGCGTAGTCATACTGGGAAAGCTTCGGTGAAGTCTGATGGTCTGATGGTGGTTCCAGATTCTCGCTCTACACCAGAGCAGGTGGCGACAACAGGAGTGCCTATTCACTCGAACAAAACACACATTGGAGATAAAGGTATCTATAGCAAGAAAAGACAGTACGACGAGTCCATGCATTCACCTGGCAAATCCTACTATCCTACTGCGGGGAAACACGGCCGCCTCGATGAGATGGTGCAAGCTCTCTCCAACAGACTCCATGATGCTCAGAAACCCTGGTAAGGACAATAGGTGGCATCGGTTATATTCTCATCCTGTATTTTAACATTTATCTTAAAATCTAGACTTTTAACATGGTGATGGTTCTTTTTCCAAAGATACTAGTATCCAATAGGCAATAAGAGTGTGAAAATGCTGTCAAAGATTAAGTCAGAAACGTAAAACGTTGCTAACGCACCATTATTGTCAGTTTCTAAAACTAGCATTCAAAGTGACTCGATAGGTAATAATATGCCACCTTGCATCAAAATACGTATCAATTCCAGATCACCGGTATAGCCTTTGTAGGTACAAACCAATATAGGTGAGTGACCCGCCATGCTATCAGCTGCAGGTCTTGAACAAAGAAAGACAGCCGTTAATTACAGTTGATTGCACGTTAAACAACATGTGTGACATTGGAGTCCAATCTGCCTAATGCACCATCGTAAGCACTTCATCACAATTTAGACATACATATTTTATGAGTCTATTGTTACGCTAGCAATTTGCACAAGTAAGATGTTTGTGACGAAAATACCATGTTTCTATAGGTGATTTCGAATAGAATGTAAGTAATGATACTCTAATTGCATCGACATTGTTTTACATATCAGACATATCTATACGACATTGTCCTTTGCTGGTAGTGTACACAAGTATGAGAAAGTTAATTTGGCTCACAATTAAGACTTCAACAAAGAAAAGATGTCAATTATTACAGTAGATTGTACATTTATAGACATAATAACGTGCCTGACGAATTCTAATTTTCCTGATGTAGTTTCCTTTATTCAAGTGCAACATGGACATCTTATCGCATGAGCATGTCACACACATCAAAGTGTTGGACGTATTACTGTAATGTTTTTCTTTATTTCTATGGCTTGAATTTGTATGTACACAGCCAGTATAAACGGCCTTCTAAGTTGGCATACCTTTCAAATAAAAATATTCTGTATCTGCATCTGTATCTGTATCTATATAGCCGTTATAACCGCGTGGCACAGTGATATTGTGTTCGCCTCGTGACCGAGAGGTTGCGGGATCGAATCCGACTGCCGTGCTGCCGATCTTGTGCCCTTGGGAAAGGCACTTTACACGATTTTCCTCACTTTACTCAAGTTACATTAAAGAACCCGCCACATGTGCGATGGTGCGGTGTGAGCGGTTCAAACCTACAGTACCTTGGCCGCACCTGGGGCAATTACTGTCGTATTGAGGTCACCTGAGTGGCGCCGAATGGCATCTCGCTCCAGACCCTTGTGATTTAGCCCCGTCTATTGTAAGCTCCTCGCAATTCAGCCCCTGGATGCAAAGAGTGAGTAGTCGGCCCACCCAATAACAAATAACCGCGTCCTTCGGTGAAAGCTTCACAGGCACGCGGCGCGGCAGCAGCTGGTTATATTACACTGAACGACCTGTCCTTTTTGTGTGAGTAAATTCAATAAATAATTGACGACAATGAGGGGCAGCCCTTACATAACACAAGTAATTATCGTATATCGTTAGCTAGCGGGACATGCTTGAGCAGATCCAAGCATATCCTACGGTACGCGGTAGCATAAAATACTAGTAGTATTACCCGGCCTAAGAGTGTGCATTGGCTACCGGTACACTCCTAGGTTGGCTACAATCCTTTGCAAGCCCTTGATACTATCTTATGCTACCGTAGGATCTGCTTTGAGATTATATGATATCCTGTGTTCCCACGGTGGTTACAGCTGCTGAATGAACACCAGTAGTAGATGGTATGACGTCATACCAAGCCTCGGTATTCGGCATCAGATGGACTGTGATAACCCTGTCGTATTGAGCTGCAACCTTCTGACGATTCAGATACACAATGAGAAAGCGGGGGAGTGACAGATGCCGCAAAGCCATATAATATTGCGTTCGGAAATTATGAAAATTAAAGGGTTAGAGAAAAAGGAGTAGCTGATGGCTTTGTATGTCAGCTGTAGGAACAAGGTTCTAGCTAGCTGGCCTCGACACAGCAATGAAATAATTGCGATTATGAAATTTAGCGATTGAATAGACAACTTTAACTGTTGATGCATTTTATACAAATTTTCTATTTTGCCACTGATTTGGCTCAGTAAGTCAATTCCATACTTATGTAACTGTAATAATGTATAAATATATTCATTTGAGTTAACCGAGCTATAGTTTAACCATCCAGCATGGCGGACAATGCTTACGTCATATACACGTATGGGCAAACACCCGATACAAACTAATTAGTAAAAGGTGGATCATTCGATAGCGTTTACTGGACATTTTATCCAGGACACCTAATCATGTTTAGCAAATCCGCCATATTGTGCTGCCAGTACCTTCCGAGCTGGTCACCTAGGCTAAGCACCAGCTGCTTATAAACATGTAATAAACAGTCTATGTGGCATGTGTTTGGCATGTATCAAATTACCTAAGATACCAATGCTGATATACAACACCACTTCTTTGAAGTACGTGACGTCAATGGTTGCCATGGTGACAGACTGAAGGCCGTTGATTACCACCACTGGCTGAGACAGGTAATTTTCTTGGCAAAGGAGAGGTCCAGTAAACCCATTAAACAGCTTATTAAGTAGAAGTAGAGTTTGAATAGATGTTATTTCCCTTTCATCTATAAATATCATGTTCCTTCTTTGTTAACTAACTAACTATACAATTAGGTATACCACGCTGTTTGCAATTAGAATGCAGGCATGAGCTTGCAGTAAGGATGTACTCTTTAGTAAAAATACCCATTATCCTGTCACCTACAGTTATTCTGAATATCTTGATGAAGAATTGAATCAATTGTTTGGACGAAGAACAGAAACTCTCTTGTAGTGCGGTCAAATTACTATTTTCACTCATCAAAAATGTCTTTGCTGATTATTATCTTCTAAAGTCTACTGGAGTCGTTATTATAGAGAGGCTTTTTATTGACTTCGTAGTAATTATATTTTGAATCGCTCGGTAACAATACTTGCCATGTTGGCGAGTTTAACCCTATCCAGATTGGGCTTTTTGGGCATTCCCTGGACGCCGGGGGGGGGGGGGGCTCATTCGCCCCCCCCCTCGTATTTTTGGAAACTGCTTACTGTACTATCACCAAATTTGCAGGGGTGATATGCCAGTCAAGTTTTATAATTCCTGAAATTTTCATATCATTATGACGTAATATGAAGTAATTATGACGTCATTAATTGATTTCGGCTAAAACGGGGAATTCCCATAATACCTAAATATTTCACACAAAATGTTACCAATAAAGTTTTTTTTATCAACATTTAAGTGTTATACGACTTTTGTTGTCAAAAGCCGACGCTACGACGTCAAAATGATGTCCTAAGTGACGTCATCTGTAGTTTAGCTGTCCGCCATCTTGGAATATCAACCTTATATGTCTTAAGATACATTTTTCCAACATATAGCGCTAAAACCCCATAAAAATGGATTGAAAACGTTCAAATGAATGTTTCTGTAAGAAAATACCAAGTAGTGATGAAATCCGAGTGAAAATAAGCTGGTTACACTTTTCATTTTGATATTGTCGGCCATCTTGGATTTTGACCAATTACGTCATCTCATTAGCATAATTTATGAACATATAATTATAAATGTTCTACTAAGATGCGTAGATGATAAAGATATATAAAAAGAAGTTAAGTTTAGCAAAAAAACTTAAAATCCCATTGTTTAAACCAAAATTAGTGATTTTTGAGAGGCGTCCACTGTAATCGAAATGGTGCAAATCAAGACCCTGTATATTGGAGATCATTAGAACTTTTCTAATCATACAGAATGAAGTATCCAGTTGACAGGTGTCGGAAGCTATCGATAGCCATCATATGTTGTGTCAAGGTCTATCTTATGGACGTCCATGGCCAGAATGACATCAATGAATAGAAAGTTAATGCTAGTACATACATGTACGATTCCATTTCAGTTACACAAGCTTTTGCTGCGTATGGCCATGCAGCTCCAGTCCAAGAGAACTATCCTCATCACCAGAAATCAAGAGCAACAGCTCAGGGTTCTTTATCACAGTGAAATTCGAAGGTCTGCTGCATATGATAAACGCGTGATTTAGTCTGGTTGTCTGGTCTTTCGTGTTTTAGTGTCTTCTTGTACAAGACAAAGCAGTCACTACTGCAGTTTACTGTATGGTTCAAAGGGAAAAAAGAGAACAACAAAAAGGAAAAAGCAAAGACACACTGAGAAAGAAAGGATGATTATGATGACGAAAAAGTGATATTTTATTAGTTAAAATCCATTAGATATGCTGTACAATAAGATAGCGCAAATGGCCTTTGTTTCCTCTTGCTCTTATTGCCCAGTCAACAAACAACAATAGCGTAGCTATGGTGTCTGTTGACTTAGTGGGCAACGGCTATTTATAGCCTTGCGTGACTAATGCTCGACCGCTCTGGACCGGCTGAAACCGGTTTGGACTGCCTTTCAGTTATAAAAAGAGGCCGTCGTTGGGTAATGAATTATTTCAGAACAGCTGCCACTGAAGAGATTCTTGTGCCAAACCGACCCAGCAACATAGTGAGTACATGGCCTAAGTATATTAATTTTTCAATAGACATATCTTCAGTTCACTGTCAAGTTTGTCCGATGATATGTCCCTGTTTCGTGTACATTTAAGACCCCTTCCTGCCCTAGGAGATTGTTATCTAATATCCCCACTCGGGATTACGTTCTTATTTGGAGCCGTCTGTTTGCCAAGTCCACTTCAGTCACATGAGTGCAGATTTGGATCAGATGGCGGAAGGGAACACTTGACTCCTTTTATGCATGCAAAGTATTTCCGTCCTCGTTGTAATACATGACACGTAAGCTCGGTAAGACCCGGTAATATATCTATTTAACGTTCAACATATCTGTGTATTATTGTGTGTGTAGTCAAAGCAGACAAATCGATGTATATAGAGGATCTGTAAACAAGGTTGTCTATCACGTAGGGAGTGGAAATATACGTGAACCTTTGTTTCGGCACGAGTCACTTCTTCCAGAATGATTTCGTGGTGGTTGTGCAATTACATCACGTAGTTGCGCAATCGCTTCAAGGGCACTACCTAATATGGGCCTCTTTTCTTTCGTATGCAGAAAGGAATTTGGCGGCAACCCTGGAGCAAAGACCTGTGGTGCACTTTGCTATTGAAGTCACAAGATTCCGGGGGCCGGATATCCTGCAATAAGACGCTAGTTGTAAGAGGGGCTGTGAGGGGTAAAAGCTGGTCAACAGCATTACAGAGACAACAGTCCAAGTAACAACCTGAAGAAATCGGACCGAAATGACGGACAGTTTACCAACTATCTCGGACATCAAGTCCATCACTCTGGAGGAGTTTGACAGGATGTCAGGGTCATCAGCTCAACCGGGCACCCGAGACAACATGGCCGCCAGTGTCAGTGTCGTGACAGGTTCACTACCTACAGGTGTAACCCCGAACACCTTCATCACATCAGGCGATACGTACTACAGGAAAGCACTGCTCAACTTCCTCGTGAAGGCGTCCAACGGACTCATCAACGTCCACAATACGAAAGCTTCCGCGACAAACACAGGAATTCAAGAAAAATCAATTTTTCCACGGTCACATGACGGGATACGTCCATCAAATATGTTTTCGAAAGATCCCACACACAAACAGAGCACAAACAACATGGGAGAACAGGCTGCAAAACGTCCCTTCATAACAAGTGGACGCAGTGTTTACCGGAATGGGGTTGTTAATACCCGAAGTTGCCGCCCGGTAAGGTACAGCCCACTCCCTTGCGATGATAAGATCAACACTCTAAAGAGGAAGCTTCAAGAATCACAAGAGGCCATATGCAATTTGAAGAAACTGAAAAAGGACAGCGTGATGTGGAGTGATAATGGTGAACATCCGGTGGATCTAACCGTCACCGGAAAGGTGAACCATACATTCCGGCCACATCCGGTTGGTGAATCAGTAACTACATCAGCCACGTCACCAGATTCCCATCACGTGACAAATGATGTCAGCAGGTCAACTCGTGACGCTCAGTCACAGGAAGCCAAGAACTCTTCCACGCAGACTCCAGTTTTGAAGAAGAGACGCAGGCTTTCTGAGATAGTCAACAGTTTGACAAGTAAAAGGCTCGGCCAGAAGAAGTCCTAGTGGACAGTACAAAGGAACTATCTCACTATTTATAAAGCTGTGGCTAGTTGCCCCCTCGCTGTGGTCGAGCGATTTGACAGAGCGCCAAACACGAATCTAATGTAGGACATAGCAACGCCGTCAACGTTCAGTGATATATATATATATATATATATATATATATATACACACACATATATATATATATATATATATATATATATATATATATATAATTATTATAAATTATAATTATATATATATATATATATATATATATATAATTTATAATTTATAATAATCTTAATTTATGGCTTCGAGGATCTTTATCGAACACAATTTTCTCACAGTATTTCTCACACATCTCTTTCCGACCAATACTTCCATTATGGCAAAATAATGAGAAGATCAGTCATATTTTTACTGCGCAATGGTATTCAGTTCAATTGTGTCTTGTTGAATAGACATTTCGTACGTTTTAAAGAACGATGTAAACACTTTTAGGTAGTTTCACTTTCATACGTATGCGCCTTCCAAGCCTAATGAATTGAAGAATTTTACTGTTATAAATGTCTACTAGAACGCTGCTAAGAATCTACTGATATACATTGTACTTTTGTAATTATTTTTGTACATTTCATACAACTGATAACTAGCCACATATATTGCTAACCAGATCTCCCGAAAAGTCTAATGATCTAGCTACAGTGTTATCTAGTACTACTTAGTAAGTGTTACATAGCCACAGAGTAACTTGTAACAAGTTCAAGTGACTCCAATAAAGAGGTCGCTCGACATCATTGCAAACAATTCTTGGTGGTTATTGCCTTCGGAATCGAAAGGAGATTTTCCTCTAATCGGGCATTGCTTAGGTTGTGCACCTACTTTCGCACCTACAAGTATAACTCAATACCATTTTTATATTACCAAATCGACATCAAAGGAATTAATGCAAATTCATGCAACGTTGGAAATTGAGGATGTTTGAACTTGCCAAGATTGATACACGATGAAAGGTTATTTTAGAGAGTATGTATTATACGCCTCTCTCTTCCCCTTTCTCCCCCTCTTTTTCATTGATTGTGTTGACCGTACATGTACAGTTCAATACGACAGGGCTGTCAAGGGCCTCAGATTCCTACTGCCAAGGCTTGGTATTACGTCATACTATCGGCTGCTTCAGTTCTTTAAACAGCTGTTTTCCTTCGTTTACATATAGGGTTTGGTTTGATTTAATTCGGATCTCTATTGGTGACTGATACGTCACTATTCTTCCCGTATTCCGGGATCACACATCATACACGCTTCGATCACTATGGTTAGATATGAAAACAGACCCTCCTTCTAATTGTCGTCAACTTTTAATGAAGAGGCATCTATCTACAAGACGAATATCTTTATTTAAATGGTACATCATAAAATAATTCCTTTCTATTTCTAAGAGCCGACTATAAAGACACAAAATCAATAATAGAATCATTACAGTAAAGATGAAAAATGAAATCCCAACAATATAATAGCCTTAACCATTTGATGTTGAGTGTGACATGTTCATCGATAAGATATCACTGTTCATGTTGGACTTGATCATGAAAGAAACTACATGTATAAAACTATGATTATGAAATGTTGTTTCCATTAGTGTGCAATCTATTGTCATAATTGACCTCTTTTCGTCTTTGCTGAAGCCTTAATGGTGAGCCAATCAACCTACATCTGTATACATGTACACTGCCAGCAAAAGAAAAATCGTCTAAATATATCTGATATGTAAAAAAAATTCAACTTATATTCTAAGAATGCCATTCACATACTTTCTTTTCGAAATCACTGAAATAATAACATACGATAAATTTTTGCCGCAAATATCTTAGTCGTGCAAAATGTAACTGTAACAATAGATATTCTCAAATGTCATACCCATGAAATATGCATGTCTTAATTGTGATTAAGTGCTTACGATGGTGCATTAGGCAGATTGGACTCCAATGTCACATATGCTGTTTAACGTGCGATCAACTGTAATTAACGGCTGTCTTTCTTTGTTAAAGACCTGCAGCTGATAGCATGGCGGGTCACTCACATATATCGGTTTGTACCTACAAAGGCTATACCGGTGATCTGGAATTGACACACATTTCAATGCAATGTGACACAATCCAAATGCTTGTCTTAGAAATTGCCAATATTCGTACATGAGCAACTTCTTGGCGTTTGTGACTTTAACAGTGTTTTCATGTCCTTCTTTGGAAATCTTCAGTAAAAGGCCTTCATCAATATTAAGATTCTTTCTAGATTTTGAAATGAGTACTGATTATTATGCTACTTGTACATATATGTTGGCACCATGCATTCTTGTCTATGTCCATAACCCAGATCTTGCCTGTTAACGTTCTATAACTCACCATAGACACACTTACCGACAGAATCATTGAAATGAGAGAGTTAAAAAAACTAAACCATCATCTGTTATATAAAACTTATCACTTCTCAGATGAAAGATGTCAAGCTATCAGTATTGTAAACGGTTATACATATTATCGTCCGACTATGAGATAATGTGCGAAATAAAAATTACAAAGCCAAAAGGTTAAAATCTAAAGTGCAGTTTAATTCTTGTCTAATGCCGGAAGCGCTAATGTGGTATCATGTTGATCGCAATATCAAAACTTTACTATGTATATATAGCGTGATATATTATGCTATCAACAATCGTGCCACAAAATGTTACTTCTGAAAGAAGTGAATAAATAGTTTTAAATATACATTGTTTGTATTTAGAATTTAGATACAGGCCGAGAATGGCCTATACTAACGGTAGTCCAGTCCGTACCAGGGGTAATGGGCATCATGTAGTCTTTTGGATAGAGCTTGCACCATTTCATCGAGGCGGCCGCGTTTCCCCGCAGTAGGGCAGTCGGATTTGTCAAGAGACTGCATGGACTCATTGTACTGTACCTTGCTGTTGTAGATACCATTATTTCCTATGTGTTTAGTGTTCCTTTGGATAGGCACTCCTGTTGTCGCCACCTGCTCTGGTGTAGAACGAGAATCTGGAAGAGTTGTCAGACCATCAGACTTCACCGAAGCTTTCCCAGTATGACTACGCTTCCTTTTGCGTTTCCTGTTCTTATCTTGGAGGAAGCTGTTTTCGGTGGCTAAGGTGTTGGTTTTGGTCGAGGCACGTAGGCTTCTCTTAGCCTTCACACTGTTGTCTAAGCAATCTTCTTTCTTGTTGATGAGGTCTGTTGTAGAGTAGGGCGTAGGGTCCACATGCTTAGGCTTCTTGATAACGGTCAGATCAATCGGTTGTTGTTGTTGGGAGAATTCAGAACCGTCGTCTTCCATGTTCTGAAGACATTTCTCAGTTTCGAGAATCTTTTCTTTCAAGTCGTGGATCTTCTCCTTGAGTGAGGCTTGGTTGTCTGAGCAGGGTGTCTTGTAGTTGTCTTTACCTGCCCGTGATAGATCCATTGGCTTTATCTCCTCCAGTTCAGCGTTTGGCTTTTTGTGAATGGTGCGGGGGCCGGGGTACGGTTGTGGTTTTGAAGCAACATGGTATTCAATTACGTCGTCGTTTCTCGCCGTTGACGGTAGGGGTTTGATTGTAGCTGCGGGCACAACTGCACCCTTGGTTGAACAGCTAAATGGTTTCCCTCTCACCCTGCCATTCTGTGACCAGGACTGCCAGGCTGCTTCTACAGAAACTTTAGGCCTCTCTGCCTCTGTTAGACCTTTCTCCTTGGTAGTTTTCGCTCTAGAGAGGTAATCAACCAAACCCTTCTTGAGGGAAGCCAGGGATTCTTGAATGGACTCCGGCGGATGCTTTTCATAGCTTGAGACATTCTTGAGGAATGGAGCGGAGCTAGCAAAAGCGAACCCAGTATTCATATTATTCTGGGTGAGAAATACCTGTCCGGCATGGAGAAATTCACGTGGTTGTGACGAAGATCTGTCACGGCCTTTTGTCACCTTTCCTGTGGAGACAGCCGCCATCTTGTTGAATTCCTCCTGCGTTATGGATCTGGTGTCGACAATGGTGGGTGACAGGAACTGCTGCTGGTGCTGTTCCTCACGTGCTCTGCTGCAGGCCCCTTTTACGGAAGAACTGATCGGTTTGCACAGCCGTCTTCTCAGGTCTTCATAACTCTGGTTGTAGCCATTTTTAGAGGTCATGGGCGTTGGCAGGATCACGGAAGGTCGCTTGTCCATTGCAGTGGAAGAGTGTATCGGCAGCAACACAACCGCTGAAGCCGTCCAAGTCCTTCCCAGATCCTTACGCTGGGCCGCGTGCGACAGCAACTGAAACAAAAGACTTCATCACTCAAAGCCGACTTTCCCTCTTCGTTAAAAACAAACAGTACGTCGTAATAAAATCCACTATGTCTACAGATTTTTAACTTCATTTACAAATAGATTAACAATGAAGGTCACAAACACGGTTATATCCAATCTGAAAATTGCAAAGACACTGAATAAAAAGCGCTTGAGTGCTGAGAATAAAGAGGAAATATTTCTCACATTAAATCCCTTGTCTACACCAACTGCCGTGCCTTTGTTCAAAATGGCTTCCGGCAAAACCAAACTCCGGTATTAGCCTGCAACTCATACTTAATACCCCAGGACTTCAAAACAGGATTTGTCACAAAAAATCGTTTGTTTTCCGGTA
Organism: Branchiostoma floridae; assembly: GCF_000003815.2. Taxonomy (NCBI): domain Eukaryota; kingdom Metazoa; phylum Chordata; class Leptocardii; order Amphioxiformes; family Branchiostomatidae; genus Branchiostoma; species Branchiostoma floridae. The sequence goes on along the minus strand of NC_049990.1, from coordinate 12,337,771 downwards.
TCTAGGGGCTTTACATGTCTATCCTACCTTCACCGTGGATCACTGCACCGGGTCCTAGAAGCGAACACAGGCTGCTCGTGCTTACTGAAGGCGAAGTCCTGGCACCTAATGAGTCTTCTACAAACATGTCAACGTGGCAGGCAAGCATTCATTGGGCGGGGCTAACGGCCATGTGACGCAATGATGTATACCCAAATGGCCCGTGGGTGTCAAGTGCCAAGCATCTGTTCTCTCCGTTGATAACTACGGAGCCCCGAGCATAAGCGATAGCGCCAACCCCTCACTGATAAATACCTCTTTTGAAGTATGCTGACCGCCATGGTTCGCGGGATACAAAAGTGAAGCTACCGGCAAAGCACAGAATTACTTCTCAACTTTACATTTCAACCCCTTTAGGTATTTGCCTACAGTACTACCAGTACCTTGTGTGTCCGTACTTTGATTTAGCGGCAAAGAAGACCTTCGTGTATTCATAAAAAGATAGCAAAGTTTTCCCTTCTTGAAATTATCATTGTACGACTGGTTTAGTTTTGCATTTTGGTCACGTAGACGCGGTGCCGGGAGTGAACAGGAAAGCAACCCGACCGTGAAAAACTGGGGATAATTTGCAATAGAGGAGAACAAAAGGCTCTGCGCGTTTGACGGACGTGCCCTCCAGGAAAACTACCTGATTTGACGGACAGAATGACAGCTAGTCTCTGTCAGACTTATACTATAAACTGCACTGAATATATATAAACTATACAGTTTGCCAAGGTATTTTGACCGCCATAGTTTTCATATTGGCTGGCCGGAGGGGAATGTTGATATTGGCGCAGACCGACTCTTATTGCCGGATTCTACGATCCGTACGGGGCCCCCGTAGGTGCGTAGGAAGGCCCAATACTCTGTGTGAAAACGTGACCACATTCGCTACTAGTGATATCTGTGTTGTAAGTGTACCCTTTACTGGCATGATGGCCCATTCCACATACAGTATTTGTTTTATCTTGTTCTTGTAAGTATTACATGTAAAGTACGAGTACAGAGCTTAGTTAAGTGACAAAAGAGAAAACAACATAACGAAATGGAACAATGCATTGTTGTTAAATGACATAGCTTGTTGACCCCTTGAAATCCCACGCACAGTGTTTTAATCATGTTGTTTGTATTACGTGAGAGGATAGGCTGACCACAAGGACCAAAGGTGAAAGGTACACAACAAAATGGAACAATGTGTTGTTAAAACTAGTTATGCTGTTCACACACAGGCTAACAAAAACACAACCCCGAAAACATAAACTTCTTGTGTCAAAATAACAGAAGGAGAAGAACTGGCAATACGACTTTAAACACTACTAACGGGGTTTAAAACTTGGTATCTTGGAAATTGACCGATCACTAATGTCGACTAGTATTCTTGAGTTTCATCCCAAGTAGATTTGGTAAAAATAGGTTGTGAGATAAATCAGACCGACTGAAAAAAAAAAAAACAAATACATGTGTGTTTTAATAATCACTAATGTACATAGGCCTAGGTGTTTCACTTACAGATGTTTCGAACAATGGCTGTCATTACACTTTATAAATACATGTATTTCGTATTTATGTTCCTGCGACACAGTCGACCGTTAATCACCGGAAAGTCGCCCGATTTAAAAAATCGACAGAGAGTCAAGCGTATTTCTTGACCTGGACATTTATCCTACACATTAGACAGGGCCTGGCGAACATCGACCGACCCTAAAAAAATCGCGCGATTATCACTGGGCGATTAACTGTCGAAATTTCGTCATTATCCTGATTAGAGCTCGCAGACTAGTCGGGTGATCGATTCTCATTTTGAGTGACAGGGGTATTAACGTTAAGTGGGTGGGCCGGATATTGCTATGTGGAACGGATGTTGCAACGACCGCTTACATACCGTTCATGGCCAGCCCCGAAAGTAGGACCATTGACTGTTGCCTAGATGCAACACACAACTCGCGACCAATCGTGCCAATGATATATCTATGCTTGGCAAATTTCCGCAATGTCTGAACTCTTAACTGATGACATTTTTCTATGAATATGGGCATTAGACACGTGCCTCAATATGAAATGACCCCCCCCCCCCTACCTTAAGAATTTGGATATCTAAAATCCATCTGTTAATCCTAGCTACATATGTTGTTCTTATATCATTTCATACCATTAATTATTTGATAATCCATATTGCATCATTCAATTATCATATTCTTGTATAACAGTAATTGTACTTCATTATCTATTATTAGTTCATACCATAAATTATTTGATTATCCTTATGATATCGTTATTTTTTATGTCTTACTTTATTTGATTATCTATTCAATTATCATCAATTTTGTTCAGTTTAGAGGGGGTTGACGTAATAAAAGCTTTACATGCCTCTCCTGTTACTGTTGTATACATTTTTCCTTAATTCGTATTATGTTTGATTTCTTGTGCAAATAAAACAATCAAACACATGAATATTTAGACAGACGGCCAGACAGACAGATAGACAAAGGCTGCGTAAAATACAACCCTCTAGAGTCAACAAAGAGTCAAACAGATAATTTTAACAACAAATGCACAAGCAAACATACCAAAAACCATACCTCCGTACACGGACGTGACAAAGCAGTTTCAACTTTCGAGTTGTGAAAATTCCACGATGCTGCAATCACAAATCAAGCCAAACCGATTCGCAAAGTGTGAATCTAAAGGTGATATCTCACTTCAAATTGGGGCACCGGTGCGGCACTGCGGGGTTCGTAGATGACTCAAAGAATTCCAGAGATAAAGAACGAATTTTCTTCCGTTTTGTGTATTTTGTTGTCTTCTTAGTCATACTTTCACGTATTACGCAATATCTAAATTATCAAAAATCGCAAAAAATGACAAAACAGTGCCACAGCGAACGAACCCCGCAGTGCCGCACCGGTGCTCCAAGTGCAGTGAGAGTCCATCTTAAAATCAACCTACTACCGGAACCTTTACTGGAAGGATTTCATCATCTCTCCCCATCTTCTCGTATTGTCACTACTGACACTGCAAACATTCCTGGGGGACTACTGTTTTTAACAAGTACATGATGATCACTTGGTGTGACAGGCGCACGACCGTGCAGTCAGCTCGTGACAAGGGGCCAAGAACGGAAATCGAAGGCTCGTGATGTGAGTACGAGAATAGTGCTGGCCTCGTCAGTTTGTTTAAGGGGAAAATTTGAACCAGAAAATCGCCATATACTGTATACACGCGGCATGATACAGCGTTTTGCCTTCGGTGTTGGCACTTAGATACAAGAAACTATATAGGTTTGCATACTGGAAGTTTAACTGTTGAGTCATTTTCGAGTGACGCCCCACCATGCCATTTGTTGGCACATTACAATGTGTCGTAGCTTATTGTCTATACTTCCACCCAACTAGTCGTTTGACTGGCATGTTTTTTGTGTGTTTGAAATGTTGCCGTAAGATGATAAAGATTGTGTATCTAAATAGAACCTATACCGTAACCCTATACCAACGGCATGGCCTAGCTTCTTTCTTAGAACATCTTTCCCTTTCCCGGTAATTAGAAAACCTTAGTCAACGTTTAAAATTGTGACGACCTCCGTAAAATAAAAGCCGGGCCAGAAGTCGAAATCTGCGTTCTATAACGAGTTCTTCCCACATCGACAGGCTTTCAACATTAAAGCTTCATCCAGAAGGTTTTAGACAAAGAAAGGAAGTTTTCCTCGACAAGGCTTACCCAATCTGACGAAGAACTAGCCATCCCACGAATTTCCAGTAATCCACGACTTTCTGGTGATGTAGACTGGGAGCGACTGAGGATGATGATATTATGAACACTCTCAAAATGACCAAGGAGGTTATATTTACCAACCTCACTGAAATGACCGTCCGGCCGACAAAAAGCTGTGGTGACCGGTAGGCCGGAAGTGGGAGAGACAGTTAAGTTACTGACCTCATGGTGACGTCATTGCCAATCACTATGTTTTGTTTGGCATGGTGCTAAATGAAGATGGATATTTTGCCTCACGGCGCAATTTTTTCACGCCTTGACAACAATGTCATAACAAATGAACATAATTTCGGTGTGGCTTGCATCATGCTTGGCAAAGGGATTTATGTATGTCACGATTAAACTGGTACACTTCCGGTGTGCTGTACGACACTGTAAGGATTTGAAAGAAAGTCTTAAAGAATTTATGGAGTCGTAAGGTACGTGAGGGTAGCAGAAGGACTATTGAAAGTTTGACAAGTAATCTTATTGGCGAGCTTAGCCTCTCACCCCCAATCCTAACCCCTTGTACGCACACATAACTTCGACAAACAAATAACATTTAGATAGCGGTGCAGGAATTTGGCCCAAACCCTAGCTACACAGGACGCATTTGAAGCCGCGATTTACTTGAAAACATAACAATGTCGTGCAGTCACGCTTTTTGAAAGGAAGCCAAAACACAACTTACAATATTACTTACCCATAATGTTTGCCCAGACGTTGCAAGCAACAAGCCCCGTATGTACACACGAATGATGCAATGTTCGCTGTTGATTCAAGCACACCTCCTAGTGTTGTAGAAGTAAAGTTATTACACTGGTTGATGTGTGTGTTTGTCTAGCAATTGAGTGCGCCATAACAAGATATGTTGGAGAAAGGAGGGCTGAAAAGTTAAACTTGGGGCCGCTTTTGGATGCCAAGACTCGACCTATCGGTCAATAACCTATAAAGACCGGTTGGCTATACTTGTATAATAGAAACAACATAAGACCTTTTAACAAAGACTAAGACTTTTCATACCTGTACATAGGTACGAAGGACGTTCATAAAGTAATATTTTGGGGCATAACTATGTTATGTAAAGTTTTCTACCAATGTGCTTGCCAACTCAGATCATTGTTCATGTGTATGTGGTCATTTCCTCGTCCACGGGCCACTTGCGAATCAAAATCAGGTGAGATAGTGGGAAACAGCAGGTACCAAAAATGTGTGTGTCAACTCCAGGACTCTTCCTGTTCTGCTGAAACCCATTTATTTCCGGATGAAATACGAGGAAATGTTTTATAATTTTCACAAAATATTCACAGAAATGAACCCGGTGACAAATTTCTCACTTTCATGACTTTGGCAGGGGCATCTGAGCACTTTTTGGCCATCCGCCCATTTCAGTCATGGTGCTCGCTTCCGAAAACCTTCACTGGTTGCAAACAAATGGGGTATTTACCGTATACAAGATAGGCAACGAAGCTTTCCAATCATATAACGCTGATCAATCGAAAACAACGGACATTTTTCTTTTTGCGATCTACTCACTGACATTAAGTGTCCATGATGCTCAACCCATGAGTCAGAGCGAACAACGTGTCAATGTTAAGGGCAATAAATAGGCTTTCCATGTGAATTTCCCGGCAATGATTTACGCTGTTATCAAAAAGGCACATGAGACTTTTGAAACTACAGTCAACCGTATAAGCGACCACCTTTGCATAGCGACCACCTGGCCATTGCGGTCACATTGAGTCCAAACACCCGCGAGTCACAAAAGCGCTGTATAAACAATGCTATAAGCCCTTAAAGAATCATGCGTTATACATGTCAGTAACATAGCGATGTTTTAAAATATTTAGATACTACTAAACTCTTACCATGATAAGTTCACGCACAGTAACAACTGGGTCCTCGCAGCAAAGAAACTCGCAGAGATCATGCAGTACCCAGGCAGTTCCCGGTATACCGGTATAGTACAATGCAACCTTCTCAGGCACTGCTTCTAGAGGAAGCACGGTTCAGTCAGAATCCTTTGTCATGTGCATGTGCGTTATCCGCATTTCCTCTCCAAGTGCATTTACTAAAGGGAACTCCTACGCAGTTCTGTGTCTTGTTTCGGTAGATTTTAGTATGGGGTAGATTTCTAGGGAATGTTTACTCAATAACACAAAAGTCAATAGATTGATTCTTTGTATGCAGTCACACACGATTTTCCGGAAGTTCATAGCAAGTTCGAGGAAACCGTGCCTTTTAGGAATGACCTCATTGCAATCAGTACCACGAATAGCCTCGACAACTGACGCCTTGGATATGTCATTGGGCTACTTAGTAGTTTATCTAATACCTATTGTCTACCCACCCCACTTACCCTTGTCGTAAACTGTCCAGGGTAACCCTCAAATAATAGAAGAAGGTTTATCTCAGCTGAAATTTAACAGACGTATCCATTACACTACTAGTAACTGTATAAGAACATTGTCAATGGGGCAAGGTCGCTAATTCTCAAAAGCGAGGTTAGACCCATATGGACCAACCCTAACATACTGGCATGCTGTCGGGACGTGCTATGTGGGAGCATATTGGCGTTGGAACATTGTGGCGTCGAAGCATCAAATGTACAAGAACTCGCTTATTGATTCGTTCACTGCGGCAGTGTTGTATTATTTTCTACGATTTTTTGGCGACACCTCAGGGGCTAGCCTAATAGTATAGTATGCGTCCGTTTGACAAGAATTCCCAAAATCCCACAGGCATGTCAGGAATTTTTCCCCGCCTGCGTAGTTGCATCATCCCTTTAGAGGGGAATAACTCGGGAATGGGTTGACGGATCTTCATGATATTTGAAATGTAGATAGCTTCAGATCTAGAGATGCCTTACATAATTAAATACTAATCATGCAAATCAGGGGCTAATTTGCATAACCAATAAGGACAGTTTATAAGTACGCTGTATTTCATGTTAGAACACGAAAAAATATGCCAAATGTAAATAAAAATGAGGTAAATATAAAGCTTACTGCTGTTAAGTATATATCTGATTGGTAAAAATTCCCGAAATTCCACAGCATTTCGTCCGCCCGTGCGTAATTACACCACACTTTTGGAAGGGAATAACTCGGGAAGGGGTTGACGGATCATTAAGATTTTTGTTATAAGTAGATAACTTCGGAGATGCCTTACATAAATAAGGACTATCAATGCAAACCAGGGGCTAATTTGCATAATTGATTAGCACAGTTTATTAAGCCACATGATACTAATTTCATTATACTAGGACACTTAAACTGTTAACCCTATTCAGACCAGGCTTTTTTGTCATCCCTGGACGGGGGGTGCTTTTGAGGCCCTCCACTTCGTTCTAAGTCCTATAACTCTCAAACGACGTGTTGTATGGCCACCAAATTTTAAGAAAATGATATAGACATAATATATGACAAGTATAGGAAGTTTGATGTAACGATGACGTAATTTGATGTAATTATGACGTCATCAATTTTATGGTATTGGTCGGACCCATGAAAACAGGCTATTCTAAGAAAACTTCAATTTGTGCTACAAAAATGTAACAGCAAGTGCAGATAACAGAATTATAATGTTTGCTACGAGTTGTGTTGCCAATAGCAACATCAGGACGTCAAAATGACGTCATAAAATGACGTCATTCACATCTAAGATACCAGTTGAGATCCGCCATATTATATCCACCACCTTGAATTTTCAAAAATACTTTTTTTTTCAACAAATAATCAGAAAGGTAATGGAAATAGACTAAATACATTCCGCTAGATGTTTTGTGATGAAAAAATACCAGGTAGTTACAAATTCTAAGGGATGATAAGCTAGTTTTTCTTGATCTGGCCATACGGTCCGCCATCTTGGATTTTTGGCTAATGACGTCATTAAATTAGCATAATTTATGCACATCTAATTATGAAATATGTTATGAATAACATAAGATTTTATTTATGTAAGAAAACAGCAGTAATATAGGAAATAAACGTGAAAAATTCATTGTTAGAACCGAAATTAGCGATTTTTGGAAAAACTGCCTGGCAACAAGAAAAAATGGAAAATTTGTCAAATTGTTGCCAACATTATTTTAGGGAAACTCACCAAATGTTGTGGCTCTAGCATAAGCCGTTCTGGCGTTATAGGAGGACATCAAAGTTGGCGCAGGCCTCAAAAGCCCCCCCCCCCCAGCCCCGGTCTGAATAGGGTTAAACTAGAAAAGAGAGAAATATCGATAGACATCAATTATGCAAATTGTTACATTATTTACATGATCAATCACAAATTTTCATCATAGTGTTAAATGACGAAAATTCCATTCTTGTGACATTTGGCAGCAACATGTACGTTAAGTTGAACATGCAGACGTAAGTCATGCAAATTAGGATCTCACGAGAAAATGCTACAACAGCTTTCTTTGCTAAGACTTTCATACTTTGAACACATTTAGGTAGAGGAGATGATCAACTGATAACTTTCATGCAAATTAGGACCTCATTTGTATGATCAATGAGAAACATTTATGATAGGTCACTCGTCACAAAAGATCGCCTTTCTTGTTAACAGCAATGCCCTGCAAACATCTATCACGTAAAACAATCTTCATTCTTACAGTCAGACGAAAGGATAGAATACAACTACAACACACCTAAAACAACAATCATAAACAATAAAACCGTCGCCATGGCAATAGTTTTTATTGCCACATATTTTATGATTTAGATAGATATTGCGTAATACGTAAAAGTAGATCTATGACTTAGAAGACAACAAAATACACAAAACGTAAAAAAAACTTCATTCTTTATCTCTGAAATTTGTTAAGCAATCTTTTGAACCCCGCATTGCTGCACCGGTGCCCCGAGGGCAGTGAGATATCACCTTTATCCATGGCCAATTTTGCCAAGGCTACGTGTTGAGAAGATTATTTAAATACCCTTGGCTAAAACGCAGCTGCGACCTGGGATCAGGAGCACATGTGTTCAACGCTAAGTGACGCATTAGCGACTGGAATGATAAATGACATTAAATCCATTGCTGGGTAATTCGACACTATCACGTATTATCGACAATCCATTACGTTGATTAAATGCCAATCTTTGCTGGAAAACGTTAATCAATGTGTACAGACTTTCGCGATGAAATACAAAACATCTGTATTTGGGTAATACAGAAAATGAATTATTCATTTTGCACGTGTGGCTCTCCTTCTATTGGAGATGGTGTTACCAAAGATGCTTCCATGACACAAAAAGAAAAGAAAAGCGGCAAGCAGGCCGATTTAAATTTGACCTTCTCATGAATAAATAAGGTTCAAGCAAACAAAGAGGACTGAAATAATTTATGAAAATACAAATATTACAACGCTAATGCACTTTTCTCACGCGGCGGCCATTATAGATCTAAAACGAGTTCAAGAGGCAAACAAAAGACTGTCAATCATAATTTGCAGTTCAACCAATGATAGCGTACTAATTAGGAAAGCGACCTATAAGAGAATGGCTGTATGGCCGTCAAATATTTGTATTATTACGTTTTTATTTTGCATATCTTAAGGGACTATTGTATCAGTCTACGCTACGATGTATTGCTACATCTTTCGGTACATAACAGTAGTTATGATATTTATTATCTCATCGACCCTATATTGTGAAAATATTTGTGGTTTGAAAGAAAAATAAATGGGAGCTGATTTGAGAAATAATTTTTGTCTATTTGCCTCATTGACTTCGTCTTCGATCTATCATGACCGCCGCGTGAGAAAGGTGTATTGCTCCGAGTTAACGTTCCTTACGAATCATGCAGTTTTCTTATCTAATGGAACAAGATTTCATTATAAACGGTATAAAGGGGGTTAATCACATTAGAAACCGTCAACCAATCATTGACCAGGACGGCGAACAGTACAGGCTTCCGGGCACCTTTGACCCGGTCATGACGTCACGTTTCCCCAAAGTCACGTGTCAGACGTGAGAGGGCCAGACTACATGATGAGTAGATGGAGAACCGTTTGGAAATGAGAAGGTGAGTTTCAGCCTCTATGCGAACATTAAAGTTGTAATGGGGCTTTATAGGGAAGACCATGCTTAGTATTAGTCCTTATACTTACGGATAGTTATAGCCTGGCCGCTACACAGGGACCGTCAGGGGCGGACAAAAGCTAACAAAGCTGGACTGGATGCTAATTTACATTACGTACTGAATGATTGATGTTCAGTACAGGTGCGTAAGTAATTTTCATTGTCAATTGACGACCCCCCCCCCTCCCATTAACTACATGTAAGCATTCATATACGATTTTTTCCGGAAAAGTATTACTTCTATCAGTCCCGATTCGCATATTTGGTAACATAATATATGTTGTGGAAGGAAATCACGTGTATAACGCGTCCGTATGCACAAAATGAAGAATTGAGTTTCTTTACTACCGAGGGATACAAAGGTTTTGCATTTTAACGTGAATATCTTGTTCCAGCAAGGGGGTTTTGATTAAAACTCTTTGGTGCCAGGGAAGCCGTGTATGTTACGAATGATCACAATTTGCACAGCTCGACTTGCCTAACGATCACTAGAACAGTAAATATTGAAGTAACAGCTTACATAACCTGTTTTTGTCAACAACCGATGCCGTGTTGACCTTTGTCTCTCTGTGTGTTTCACGATGTGACCATGTGAATTTACGCAATGACGTACCACAGCGCTGTGAAAAGTAAACCTGGGTAAGTAGCTCCACTGGAATGTGACTTAAATGTTTTGATCTTCTATTCTACTTCTTCTTGTGTTTTTTTTTTAATTTGGTTAATGAGCAAAATGTAATTGGAAGGTGATTATAATAACTATACTTACATGTAGTCTGACTTCTACTACATTGCGCTCATTCCCACATGCAGACACTAATTTTTAATTGGAATAAGTGATGGTGAATTCTATACATTGTTGTCGTCTTCATCTGCAACCTTCAATTAGCGTCGATGGCCATGATAGCTTTGTACCTGATAATTTGCATAACAATCAACAAGGCGTTGTCTCCATCTTAGAAGCTTATTACATAAACGCCTCCGGAGGTCAGTTAAAACCGGTTCTTGTCCATTGCAGGCCAAAGGTTACAGAATCCCGGCATCCTGGAAACATGCATATGACTGACCGTGTGCGGGAGAGTCTGTCGTGAGAAGACCTAATGGTATGTCTTGACTATCCTTTACAAGTATCCCTAAAAGAAGTGACATAATATTCTGGATACATGCTGCATACAAACGGATCTATGTGTCAGTGTTCACAGCTGTAATCAGTTATTGACCTTCGGCATGCAAACAAGGTAACTACTGGATTCAACATGACTAAGCAGTTCCACCATGTTTTATTCATCATGGTGCAGGTGTTCGCTGACAAATACTTCCAGGAGTTTCCTTTCTTTTTGTCCATCATACTTAAACTGCATTATACTTAAAGTACATGTAATGCATTAAACAAAATCTTGTTTAGCCTACTCTATAGTCCACGAGGATCAGTTAACATGAAAGAATTCTTATCTGAAACGTTGGTCTGCCACACGCAGAGGTCTTTATTTTTATAACGTTTTTTTTAAATTAATATTCGTGTAACGCCACTGCATGCCTCCAGATGCCTTCCATTTCCAACACCTGCCAGACATCGTAAGTCTAGCAAGACCATGGATTAGAACAATGGGCAGGTCTCACGCAACGAGTAAAATGCTTCTTTAATTTTTTTCATCATTTTGAAATGTTATCCAGTGAATCCTACTAAAATCATTCGCCATCAGTGACGCTTAATTATGATTAAACTGATCAAGAAAGAAGTACATGTACATAATGAATGTTACAACGCCCACTGATACGGAATTCCATACAACGCCCATGACGTGGCCTGTGACGTATCTTTCTTCCGCTTTATTTTTCCATTTCCTGCTCTGTCTTCCTGTTGAAGCTGCAATTAGTGACTGACATGAACGTAATTATCAAAGCAAATGGACGGATAATAATGAGTAACTAGAATTCGGCCGTTAGAGCACGACAGGGTGCACGTGTTATTACAGACCTGCGTCACTGCATACCTTCCAAGCAACACAATAACTGATTGGAACTACTTGAATGTCTTTCAGACGGACCTTGATGGGTTGGTAGAACTTCATTTTACCACTGCATCAGCTACACCTTTGACCTCTAGTTGCTGTGATTGACATCTTCTTCCGGCAGTCTGACTTCCAAAACACCCAGGCGATTGTCTGCACATCATGTTTGCTCATAGGCTGTCTAATAAGTTCGGCCCTGATGGCCAACCAAAGCTGCCATCTTACTCGAGATACATCATCGAGCACTTTCGCGAGAATAACGTGAGTTGGCAGCAGATTACTTCCTCACCGCAGTGCTTCCCCATGGCGCGTTCTGATGTCAGTGCCAACGGCAACAGTGCAGATTTCGACCTATGGAGACAACCCGAAGTGTTACCGACCATCGTGGAGACCAGGTCCATAACGGTGGAGGAGTTTGACAGAATGGCTGCCGGTACAAAGCGAGAGCCCGTCTACGATACAAACCAAGAGGCTACATTGAAAGGGAAATTTGCTTTCTTCGCGCATAGTGCAAGCAGCTGGGGCTTTGACGTCAGTAAAAATTCTATCCATCATGTTAAGAGGGAAACCACGAACGAAACATCCCGAAATGTTTTCTATGGGTCCCCGCCATTCAAGCCTTACCATAGCCAGAATGAAGAAAAACCTTCAACAGCTTACGTCTATAACCATGACGACCAGCCATGGCAACCCAATACAGGAGCGCTGCACGCGCTATGTAAGGCGCAGGAACGTTTTCAACATACATGGCCACTGAAGAATGCAGACACCAAGACCGAATGTTCCACGGTGAGTCGGAAAAATGAGGACCGGCACGCGGCATATGTGGACAAGAAAGTCAGCAGAGCAAGGCGACAACCTCATGTCACTCAAGAGAGAAGAGATGTCGAAAAACTGCGGCATGAAAAAAGCACCAGTGCTTCTCGAAATCATCTGTCCAATGATTCTTCATCGCGCATAAAGAAGACTCAACAACAACATGCTATCTCTCAAAAACGCCAAAACGACATCACAGGTGACTCGAAACAAAATGGCGGCGCTGCGTCTGTGAGACTTCCGCCGAAAAAGCGGCTTAGGCTGGATGATATAGTCACGAAATTGAAAGGCTCTACTCACTAGCACTACTTACATATGCATAGAGCATATGGTACCACATTCCTTGTATGAAGGAAATAAGTCTACCTCCCTTTGAATAACTCGGGGTCGGCATTTAATCTTGTAGAGCGCATTAATATATTAATATTTTGATAAATATTCATCAGTTTAGTACATATATAACGTAGTAGTAGTTTTGTGTACACAAGGAGGTCTTTAACCTCCTTGGTGTACATTAGAGACGGATGAGAAAGTCGTTGACATTGTTGTATTGTTTCCTCGACGTTTGTTTTGTCATTAAAAGAATTTCGGATAGACCATTGATTGAAGTGTTGGGTCATTTTTAGTTTTCATTTAATTCCAGTTTCAAAGACTTTAATTAGGAATACTTGTATTGTGTGTATGGGTATGATTCAGAGGCACTAGCTATAATTCTATAATTTATAGATGCAGATTTATCTGGCCTCACCAGGTATAACTACCCAACACGATGGATAACAACACCTTACTCAAATGCAGCCTTTCGACCGTGGTACATGTAGTTGCAAGAGAAGGGTCGCTAGGGGGAGATGATATAGCCGGGAAGCTGTCATCAACCGTATAACACCTTGTTTCTGTTTGTGTTGCTTGTAGCAGCCGGTAGATGTCGCTGTTTCAGGTCACAATCCAGTATAGGAAAACCGCTCTTCGTAACAGAAACGCAGTTTCTTAGATGAACAAAACTTCAAGCAAAACCACAGGAAAACAGTAGACAAGATGTAAGCATAACCGTTTTAATAATATATTAAAATCACAACGATACCAAGCAATAAAGAAAGAGGTAGAGAACAACCATAAAATACATTCAGAGATGATTTCTGCCTACATGTCAGCTATTTGGTTGCATTAATTTCAGAGTATGATATGGAAGTTGCAACGATTTTGACTATCTGGTATGTAATCATCAATGTTACCTGCATGATGCTTTTGATTTGTCGAGTATACAAAGATGTACTAAAATGTGCCCTACATTGTACAATTTTGCGTCACTGTAATCGCTGGGACGGTGGTAATATTTATGATTTAACTTTGCTTAATATATTCCATGTGCATAAGCCAAATTTCCTGAATATATTAACTGTGATTGAACATATTGAAATCAACCTGAATTTCCAGTCAAATGTTACATTGAATATATTTGATAATATATCAATAAGATAGAGCTAACAAGTCACCTACAAACAAAAGGGTAAAAAATGAAAAAAATGAAACTAACATTTAGTCTAAAAAACTGAGACATGCATAATATTTTCTTCTGTAAACTTGCTCTTAAATGTTCTGTTAGATTAGAATTTGATTATAGATAACTTGGTTTCATTTTATTTGAACTAAAGCTTGACTTAAGTTATCTGTTCACTGATTATAACTATATGAAGAACATACTGTTAAGGGCTACCCTACAAGCCTGTGGCTACTACCTAATGCCTATGCATTTGAAAGTCTAGATTAGATATCATTGATACAACAATTAAACAACAACGGAACATAGGAAATATTCATAGGAATTCTGTACGTATCCAATTGAAAGTGTACGTTTGCAGAAAATTGTACATCTATGCTGTTACCAAAAAGAGCCGGATAACTCTTTGGCTCTATGTGTTATTTGCGTTCTCCTCATAGGTTGTTGAAAATAAGCATTAACCCTAGAATTACATGTGTTTTGTAGCAAAGGGCATTTTTAGTTTGATAAAAATAGAAAAAAATGTGAACATTTAACTTAACTTCACAAAAGCAACTCTCATCATAACATAGCACCCTGTGAACGGAGGTAGGTACACACATTTTGATAATAAACTTGATTATAAAGGGAATTGCCACCAGCTTATGGTATAGATATTTGCTAACAAAACGATCTGCATAATATAGATCAAAAGACCAAAAGGCGGTGGAAACGTTTTGGACTTATTTGAAAAAAAAAAAAAATTCTCGTTTGTATGGTACTTTTCTAGGTGTATGGTATTTTTTCCAGGTGTATTGTACTTTTCTAGGTGTATGGTATTTTTCCAGGTGTATCTTACTTTTCTAGGTGTATCGTACTTTTCTAGGTGTATCGTACTTTTCTGGGTGTATCGTACTTTTCTAGGTGTACCGTACTTTTCTCGGTACAACGTACTTTTCTCGGTGTACCGCACTTTTCTAGGGACATTTGGGCACTCCACAGGACATGAACTGCACCTTGTTCTGGTACATGTAGTAACACCAGGGCTCGGGTTCAGGGGCAGGGTTACGGCAGTAGTTGTGCTTGCCGATCCCGTCCTTGTCGTTCGGATAGTTGACGGTGTTGTAGAAGTAATACCTAAACAAGACATAAAACAACATATGTGAGTTTTATCTAACATACTGATACTTTGGTCCACTGATTAGATAGAGGCATATTTTGTATGGTGCTTAAATCTCTGATTTTTTGTTGTATTGTGACGTGAATCTCCATAAATTTTATTTTTCACTCATGTCCATTGGACCGGTTACTCTATTTCTGAAAACGTATTGACACATTTGTTGTTTATGCTGTAGTCCTATCAATAAATGATGATGACGAATGACACATTTCTAGGTGCAGGTTTGATATCTTATGCAAGAATATTTTTGATGTGTAACGACTAGACAAGCTACTCAGGAATAGCTATGGCCAAGTTGGTCGTTGAGTCCTGGACATTTTTTGTTTTTTGTTTTTATTTTGATATACATGCAGACATATAAAAAATACAAGCAAATATGCTAAATTCCAGTTACGGCCGCCATTTTGGATTTTCCGGGTCATCCAGGGTCATTGCACCAAAACGAGGCTAGCCTGGCCATGATTGAATACTCCCAGTGATCACGACTTACTTCAGTTCCGGCGCGTCCCACTTCAGACAGTCATACTGATTGCCGCTGGAGTCCTTGGCAGTTTTGGCCTGTGTCCCGCGGTAAGACTTGCCCTTGTCGCTAGTTTTGTAACAGGCCGTGCTCGTACCGCCCCCTCCGGTGGTACCACCTCCAGAAGTTCCTCCGGGCACGTGTAGGGCGTTCGGTGGGATGACTGGAGTACCTGAGGAAGGGCAATGGAGGTGTAAGAAAAGAGTAAGAACAGTCTCCTGGCTCCCGGGATTCACACCCGCGCCGAACCCGGGCCGCCAGATCACAAACCCAGCACGCAAAACCGCCACGCCAAAAGCTCAGAGCCCTTGGCATTGTCAGTTTGGCGGTGCTTGAAGCCTGTCGCACTACTCCCCTTTGTCTTTTCAAGATTCGTCATCGAATCCGAGTTCGTTATCCCTGTGTGTCACATCATCTAGCCTGTTTCTCACTGGGTCGTCATGGGAACCAATGTAAGAAAGGAGTAGGAACAGTTTCCTGGCTCCCGGGATTCGAACCTGCGCCGGACCCAGCACGCTAAGTCGCTACGCCAAAAGCTTAGAGCCCTTGGCATCGTTAGTTTGGCGGCGCTTGAAACGTAATTGTTACAGAGGTATAGCAGTGATAAAAGCAGTGACGTAGGCAATTAGATCTGCATGCAACATCAGGCAATCGTCTGCCATATTCATCTATAATTCATGCTTTATTTGGTCGATAGGGCGACGTTAATGATCAAGGGCCAAGAAATATCATAATGGTATCTGGACACATTGCCAAATTGGATCAAGTTCTTGGAGAACTTTTCGCGAGACAGGACGAGAATACCTACTACGCATGCTGACGTTAAGACTTCTCGGGGCTCCTTGTCATTCTATGAGAAATGGACAAAATTGTTTATGGTAATACCTGCACAGCCTAGTTTGGTCTTGGTAGCGGTGAACTCAGTTGGCTTCGTCCACTTCATGTCTGACATGCAGGTGGTCTTGATGTACTCCACCCCGGTGGTGACGGCGCCCAGGCAGCCGACCCCGCAGGTCGCCCCGATACGCTGCGGGCCCTTGCAGTTAGAGAAGCCGCCGGTAGGGACGTTCAGCGCCGGGCACACCTTGTCCAGCGGCCCGATCCCACCACCGTCCCCGCCACCGCCGGTACTTCCGCCTCCGCCCGTTTGGGAAGCAGCGTCGGCTAGGGTACGAAAAGAAAGAGAAGTTCAAAAGAGATCTTGAAGACTTTAAGTTCGCATGAGCATTTGTTTTTACCATAACTATAGACACGGAATCAACGAGCTGCTAGGGGGATGGGGGTGGGCAAACATACAACGCTACTTCCTTATGTCACAAGCTATCTGGCACCAAGAAGTCAAGACCATAGCACGTCCAGGTCAAAAGATATAAAAAAAAAAGAAGTTCTGCTGCAGTACCATGGTCAAATACAAGGTGGCCCAAAATTGACCTTGACCTTTGGCTTCCCAACATCTACCTACATGAAAACTATAATCGTAATCCACCCAGAGGTTCTTGAGTTATATGCCTACCTAAATCCGGAAACACAGACACACCCAAAACTATATCTCTATTATTTAACATTTCTTTATGAAAAACTAGCTTAATGGGTACATGGATATCAAATCAAGTTTAAATGAGTAGTAATGTCTATCAAATCAAATTTTTGCATCATACATGCGAAAAAATGATGATTGCTCACCCGAGCATGTCATTTTAGTGGGATCCACGCTCCACTTCCCGGTAGACTGGCACTCTGTGGTCATGATCTTCTGCCCAGTCGGACACAGCACCCAGCACTTGTGGCCCACCGGGTAGACCTTGTTCTTGGCGCACCCGGTCACGGCGTTAGGGGGCGCTGTTATGGCTGGACACGTCACCGTGGCCTTCTGGGATTGGTCTCCGCCGGTAGTACCGGAAGCAGATCCGCCAGTAGTACCGGAAGCAGAAGCTAGCAGGATTTGGACGAAATAACTGTCATTTTGGCAACCGTAGTAACACATACCAACGATCCATTAATAATTTCTTTAGTCATCGATAGAAAGGAAAATAGACGAACTTGCTGGCTAAAGGAGGCTGTTTGGATCAGGTAGGCAGCTACGGTCATTAAGAGAGATGAGGGGGATACAAGCTGGGTCACGTTTGGAACGGCATTCTCGCTGCTGCAGCGCCACCTACGTCGGCTATAAGTACGGCAGCGAGAAGCAGATCCAACCATTCTAACCCCGATTATGATGTCTGACAGGCATCGAAACGTTGCATGTGAGTACTATTAATACTCTGGCTGTGATTCAGAGCTTTACTAAATGAATAATTTCTTTAGGTTGGAAACTCACAAAACAATACTTTACGTTTGGGACCGCATTGTTAGCAGCGACACCTAGCTGCAGTGTGGTATATAACAAGCCAGTATTGCTTTGAGGAATGTGACAGACGGTCACCAAAACGTCGTCTGCTGTATTGTACACATCTTGCCCTTACCTGTGCACTTGGATACGGGGCAGAAAGCCCAGTCGTTCCGGGAGGCCACATAGCACCAGGGGCGGGACACGGTCCCCGGAATGGGGTTACGGCAGAAGTTATGGTTGCCGACGTTATACTTTCCAGCAGGCATCCTGCAATTGTAAGGCAATGGTTATGAAGACCGAATCAGCAACTTTGCTTATAGTCACTTATTACTGTGACTAATACTTACCAAATCCGTTCTAAAAGATCAGTATAATAAAGTACCCGTTATCAAATTTGTTGTATCTTTATAGTTGTTTACTACGGATTTGATGGTTGCGAAAGCGTTTGTTTTTCGTCTTAACTCCTCTATCCGGAATTAATAGATGTGCAAAAGTTAGGTATGACAAGTTGTTCAATGTAATATAAACAGCTGGTGCAGCGCCGCGTGCCTGCGAAGCTGGTGTGTTACTATATAGATACAGGTACTAACCAATGACAATGTCTAAATGTACATTAACAGAAATGTAAGGCCTGTACAATAATTATGATACGTAAAAATGATAAAAACAACCACATTATTGCTTAAAACCGTTGATAGGGAAAGATATGTACATCAACAGTATCGTATCAACCTGATATAATCTGTATATCCTGTTTTGACTCACGTTTTGGTACTTATAGCGCGGAAGCTGACTATGTCATTAGAATTCCAGGCCAGGCAGGGTTCGTTAGTTTCCGTCACTCCCACAGTTCCTCGGTAGTTCTCTCCACTTCCGGTGTAACAGTCGACATCGTTCATCTTCAGGGATGCCCGAAGAGCTGAATATTCAAGAATTACAGTGGTTAAAGGTGAAAATTCAATACAGGTTTATGTAATCTAGTGTTGGTATACATGTATTGGCCATGGGTTATTTGTTTATTTGTTTATTTGTTTGTTTCGCACTTTAAAAACGATATCAGTAAGTACATATAGTGAATTGTGAAACATAAACAGTGCTAGGGAGGCCGAAAGCAAAAAGCTTATGAAAAGGCCTTCCTATAATAACTTATTACATTCATATAAATTTAACCAAAAAAATAAGTATGAACCTAAATAAGTATGGATAATAATTAACGGAAATCATGGAATGAAAAACATATTACACAAAATAATTAAACGTAACTTAGGAAACAATAAATGAATATAACTATAGATTGAAAGTTAACGTTACCAGAACTATACAACGAAGTACATAAAAAAAAACAGTATGGATAATGCATGACGGAATCAATAGAATGAAAACACATTGCACTGAATAATAAATGGATATAGAGAAATTGAAAGCTACCAGAAGGAAACAAGGAAGTGTAAAACCAACTAACAGAAAGTAGGGTTATTTATAAATTCAGCTTTAATGTGGCATTTGAATATAGCAAAGGTGGGACTTAACTTTAATGTATTATTCAAGCTGTTCCAAACTGTGGGACCTCTGAACATAAAGGAGAATTGCCGTTGGTTAGTTTTTGCATTAATAGGCCTGACATAGTTGCGATTTCTTGTGGGTTAAGCATCAACAACTGCTCACTTCGGGCATTGAAGAATGGCAGTCTAATGTTAGTCTCTACCAGGCACCCACCTGGCCGAATAAGGGGACTTTGGCCAAGTTAAATGAATAAAAGCCTAGTAGGAATTGATTGGCCAAGGACTTTTGGCCGGCCTGGCGGAGTCTGTGAGATGTCGCCATCGTCCTTAGGTCGCAAACTGTACTCCTCTGGGGTGTTTTCTGTCTTATTTGGCCATATACTTATACTTAATATTTACTATTTTTCCAGTGACCTGTGAAGCCGTCACATTTTCGGGATCAGCCAAAACTACACCATGCAAGTGTAAACTATCCATGAGGGCAACGGAAAAGGTTGGAGGCTGATATCAGAGAATGGGCAAATGTCCCAACGGTCAAAGTTGACTAAAGGGTAGATGAGTGAGGAATGAATAACTTAAATGCTGAGAGTATGTCTTGTCACCGCAATACCATCGCTATGATATTGGACCGACAACTATGCCTACACCTTGAAAAGTAACGGTGCTAGCTGATAGATTATCAAACTTGTGTCATTCATGACGGTCTGTCCAAGGGAGAAGATGCTCTTGTCCAAGGCTTATTAATTTGATCAGTGTCCTTGAAGTGGCCTTTATTAGGTCTTGCCAGGTTGTGACGAATGATCAAGAAAATAAGAAATCAAGAGCTATATCAGCTGTTTATATGTGTTAAGTGTCTTACGTTCTTATTACAACGGACTTTGATAGAGAAAAATACCATAAAATATCTAGCAAAAGATTGCAAATCGCCCGAGAGCGTACACTTAGTGACTTACATCGAAGCTCGCTGAGGTCCCAATCCTCTAGTCCGCGAATGCCCTAAACGAATAAAAAAGGTAGAAACAAATCCGTAAATAAGAACTCAATAAACTAATATGATAAAGGTACAATCAAATACTTATATACATTAAGTTTTTTAAATGTAAGTATAAGTTAAAAGTATCAAAAAAGAATTAAACTGATGGCCACACGACTGCAAATGCCCTGATAGATATGTCATTTTGATGTAGTACCTATAATGATGTGTACGCATACTTACTTCCAACTGGACAGCTATGGAAGCCACCAGTACGAGACAAGTGACGTACAGTCTCATCTTGGCAGGAGTCCTGGAAACAAATAGTGAACATTTTTTTGCTTGCAATTTTGCATTTGGTATTTTACATTTATCACCCTTTTCCAGACAAGCTAAATGATTTACGGTAGCAAATTGTTTGGTTCGTATCATTGTCTTTTACTTTTCATTTTGCATTTGTTGTTTTGTATATATATCACTTTATCTCCGACCCAAATATAAATCTATATGTTGAATTACAGTTGTTGCAAGATATTTGAAAATCCCTACATCTATTATCAAATTGTCATATGCATAATAACATCATAATCAAATTATTACATACCCCTTAACATCTAGGGCCCCCAGGCCTTGTTACGTGGTGACCATAATTACATACATCATTGCTGCTATGATAATGATATGATTGAGATGATATAGATAATAACAACCATCACTGTACTTTATCAAAACCCACATGTCCTTTTTGATTCTGTCACACTTCCATCATATTGACTTAAGATGCAGATAAAACATTAACAGTTCAGTGTTGTCGTTGGTAATAACTGATTATACTGAATATACTTCAGATCAGGAAACGTTTACTATTGTTCTGCTTAGAATGTTGATTTTTCCAGACATTTAGACAAACGAGGAAACCAAGTCCGGAAACCTGCATTGTTCCCACAGCTATTATGGCATTGTTTGCGGTTAATGGTACAGCCCATTGAGCAGAAAACATTCGATAAGTCGTTCCGACCGAGGATTTGTCTGTACCCGTTCAGTGTGGTTTGACCTTCCGACACCATGTTTTGTCCGAATCTCTACCCAAGGATAGGGCGGTCGAACATCGCCTGAGGTTACCTCACAATTGACAGTTACGATGCGAATCATTTTCACATGACCTCGACGGATCAAAGACGAACTGTTTTAACTGTCTTCTGATGTTCGTCACTGAGTCAATCCTATCAATTTTTGTGCTTAACTTTGTCAAGTTGAAAATCTTCAAATGGACGCCGACCAAAGGGATTCCGTTGAACCGGTGTAGAAAATTTGTAACCTCGTAAAAAGACGACTACCATTAACAGATGCGTAAAGGTGTATGTTAAGCATGGAATGCCAAATACGTCTATCAATTAGACCTTGTCGTAAAGCACCTTGGACTTATTAAAGGACACAGGCTGGCGAGGACAATGCCAAATATAATTGTCACCACATGCTTGCCGAATGTCTTCACCGTATGTTCCATGTTTGTTAAATAGGGATTATAAGATTTGCATACCGTATAGTCTCTGGGCGGACTGTCTATGTCCACAGATAAGATAATCACATTTAAGTGTTACAGGAACATATTAGGACTTAAGCAGGATCGTTTTATGAGTTTAAAGAATTTCTCCTCACAATGGAGGTTCTGACTTACGAAGTACTTGGTGATGTATAAAGTAATTACACCACCATTCCACAACGGTGGCGAACTCACTGCGACTACAATGTTACCTAAACTTTGCCAGATCGCTCAATATATTCTGTGCCTTTTCACTCAAAATTTTACATTTTTGCATGACATATGTTGGGTATAAATCGCAGCAAGGTCGCATTGTAATCGCCGTCTAATTGGAATGGTAACCAGTAGTCTCATTCGGTCTATGATGGAATATTACGCGTTTTCAAAACTAAAGTCTTATAGAAGCTCGGTTGTAGATTACAGAAAGGCTTATAATGAAGGCTCTGACTCTTACCAGAAATAATTAAATGTTTTTAGCTTCTTTGCACCTTTATCTGAACATCTCTACATCCTGAGACAAGTCGTCCTTGGGAGATATCAAATAATCAAAGGCTTAGTTTACATGGTCTTTATCTGGACTACCATCAAGGAGAGACAAACATCGAGGACAAATAATTCAAACGTCAAGGCAACCACAGTTAGTATGTATACACTCCAATGTGTATACCTTAAATTTTCGAAAATATTACCACCTTTTCATTCGAAAACATTAAAAAAATATTGTTCTGAGACATTTAACACTGCTTCTGTGATACCTAGACCCATTGTTTGTGACCTTTACACACGTTTTACGATGTGTAATTATGTTTTGCTACTATCGTTAACATTGAATACACTTGTATTTTCTATAAATCCTCAGTACGATTATGACACATCATAGACTGTGGTTTGTAGTTTGTGTGGTTTGACGACAACAAAAAAATGCCAAAACAATAGCACATATTCTCTGTGATCAACCGACAATAGGGTGTACATGCTGACCAACTGTCGTCTGAAAAAATCATCCGTACCCAGTGGCCGTTTACATCGTACAATTTAGCATCTCATCGGCAACATTGCACAGACTTTTTGTGACAGCTGTCTGGATTCAAACAAAAGGTCGGTCCCTTTTAAATGTCTGCAGTACCACAGTTAACAAGACGAGCACGGAACTGAAAAGATTTGGTCATGCAACTACCTTAAAAGCTTCCTCTGGTAGTTTGTGGATAATTGTGGAGCTTCAAAACACCTGGCGTTAGGCAAAGTACTTCTCACAGGAAATGGTGCTAGGTTACAAAGTTGTTTGCACCGATAATCTTGTCAACATTCTTTACATATCAAAAGCGTTAAAACTTTCACTCCCAGACTCTCATACTTTCACTTGCGTTGTAAAGGACACATGGCATTTCTGAAAATATGCTCAAATAATGTTCACTTACGTTGAAGGAGCTGAGGTTGGAAGATTCTTCGTAGGTTCTCGAAGACACTGGTGTTCACACACCCTCCGACCAGACACGGCTGAGACCGAGTGAGAAAGCTGTTCGACAACAAGGCGGGTACTAAAGAATTCTCACTTTCACACATACCATAAATCATACAATGTCTGTCTATACCTAAATTACCCAATGACCAAAAACTTCTAACAAATTCTAAACCAGATTTAATCATCTTCGATATGATGAATTTTGGACTTCATGAATAAGTCATCGTGTGAACATCTACGTTTTGTTTTGCAAAAAGGTGTGATTTTATGATATCTAAAATTTGCGTTTGTCTGGTAAGCGCCGCAGGGTGGGTCACCTGCATGGGACCCCACGTGAAATCTCATAAGTCAACGTTTACCACATATAAATCAGAACCTATTTTTCCAAGGACAAAGTTATGTTTTATTTCAAACTGACAGGTAACATATCTATCACGTGCACTGTCAGCTGGGGCATAGTTCTCTTTATAATTATTTTTGCCTTCTATGGTTGTACACATTAAGATCGGTCAAAGTTCAAATCACCTCAGGTGGAAGAAACAGATTACAGACGACTTGACTCGATCCACATTCTTTTACAATTTGTAAGCTTGAGGATGTCACTACTATTCTTTTTCATTATCCCCTTTTTATACGCCCGAATAGACTGACATGTTCAAGATAGAAGAGTGACAAACTGGTTAGTACGATGTGCTGTGCAGGGTGTGAATGGAAAATTTTAAGTACTAGTATCTCTCCTCGTCAAAAAGACAGGTACTGCTAGGCCCCCCGCCCGCACAATCATCGTGTATCTTCAACGAAAATGAGCATCATTATTTGCAGTATTGTTTAGTAGTGATTGGGAGAAAGGGGGAGGGGGGCACATACATCATTGTTGACAGGAGATCGAGCGATTTAGTCTTGATTTCTTCGTTTTCGGTCCCCCTCTCAGTGATTCGCTTTTGAGGAAGTTAACAATGCATAGTAGTGCGTTGCGTAGAAAACTATTTAGTAGCCACACTCTTTCACATAGCTCCACGCAGGTGCAGATATTTAACACGTTATTGTTTTCCCGCGGGCAAAATGGCGGCTGCACGGGTTACGATGACAACTCTGCATTAGCAGGGTAAGCATGTACAATGATGCCTTTGTTTAGAAGACAAGTAGCCGCTGTGATAAATTACTATGAATGTCCCGTTTAGTACTTGTCTACCTCTCTGTAAAGTAAGAATCCCCGAAGCGTTGTTGGATACAATAGAGGTCTGTCCTGAAACCAGGGATCTGTTATATGGGAATGTGACGTTTTGACATTTTCAATTGGAAAGTCACTACAGAAATAGTATCTCTGTTTAACCTCAGCCATTCATATTACTTAATATGTTATGACAGGAATGTATAGACATCAAGATGATGGTATGCTCTATTCGTGATGGCGTCACATGTTACTGTGCATTGAGCAACAAGTTGAAAGATAGGGCTTCTTCTGATAGGGCCGATTTTAGTTTGAAAATGATGGTACAAAGTGATTTAGAAATAAATTTCTAACTATCATATAGTTAAATCTAAGATATGTGCATTTGCGCCATACATATTATAGCTGATTGGTTATGGGTGTCGTGGAAGGGATGTTGATGTATCTACCCCAATTTCCTTTTAAAAATGTAATTAAATGGTAAATTATGAAACTCGATATCATTTTCCTTAGTCCATGTAGATAATGTGATGCGAAATTTAACATTGGATACGATTGAAGGGGAAAACACATTAGATTTGTTGTATTTTATTGATAACAAACCGCCAGAGACAATGAAGAGAAGAAAAGAAAAGTTTTGACTTACATATTTGAACACGAGAGAAAACACATTTCATGAAAACATTTTGACAATACATTCCCGTAGGCCTTTCCCATGATTATAAACATTTCAACATTACAATGAGGTAGGTTAGTAACAGTCAATATACAACGATTACCTACTAGTAATACATGTACATGGCTATCCTATAACATTTGCTTTCAAACAATATTGATAAACATCTAAATAGAGTAATGACCTGAAATGATTTTACACATGTAGTATGATGCCCTATTAATTTTTCGTCCTCTATAATAAAGAGGCATTGTTCGTTTGTTTTATTTTATGATAACTAGAATGATTTACTGTCGGGTAGTAAGTACCATTGAATTTTGTGTGTTACGAGTTTGCAACATGGTGTGGCGGAAGAATCAGTGTACAATTGGTTACTGAAGATGTAATCAAATGAAAGTATCCTCATTTTGTCTACAAACTTTACTCTATCAATGGAATTAAAAACCCAAGCACCAGATTACAAAATAATACTGCAAAACAATAATCATAAATGATGATAAGAAACTGATCATTAGAAACAGACAAGCAGATTAGATATCCAGAAAATATGTCAAAGAAACTGCAAACAGCTAAATTGCATTTGTGTTGATACATGCTTACCTAGAAAAGCGACATCGAAAATATGCATTTTTTTCAATAAAAGAATGAACCGTGATATTTTTGTCAAAGTGGAAAAGATTTCGTGATGTTGTTTCCTTATTTCTATTTTTTTTGGTAGAAAAATATTCATTGACGATCTATTCTATCTTTCGGCAAATGCCCTTTTTTCGCCAAATTCTAGTTGTGCAGTTTCACAACCCAAAAATGTCACCATACGTTTAATATTACAAATTGATAAGATTGTATCATGAACATGTGTATATATGAGGTACATGAGGTTACAAATGACAATAATACACTTTTACAGTACTTACTGTCATATATATCTTCCGAGTACAAGCAAGCAGATGTTTTCTTGAAACTTCCTGAACCCTTCACGGCGGAAGACGACACAATGTGTAATACTTTATTATGTATGTAATTTTCGAGTTCTGTATCCTCTCCATCAATCATAATCGTCCGCCATTTTGACGTCCGCCATTTTGAACAACAACGCGTATTACTATCTCGAAGCTGTGGGTGAGTTGGTCTAACATTTCGGGACGCCACAGACCTTGAACTCGACCTTCCCGTTGACAGCCCTGTAGTAGCACCAGGGCTCCGACTCGGGTGCCGGGTTCCTGCAGTACCGATGATCGCCCAGGCCCTCTTCCTTCCCGAAATTGTTGGTGTTGTAGTAGTAGTACTTCAACTGTGGGTCACTCCACTTCATGCAGAGTTGTCCGTCGCGAGTGGTGGCCTTTTTCCCGCGGTAGTTCTGTCCGAGAGAAGTGTAGCAGAGTACATCCGTGCCTTCGGGAGCTTTGGTTGTTGGTTTGACTGTTGGCTTGTCTGTTGGTTTGGCGTCTGGCTTGTCGGTTTTGGTGGCAGCGGCTTTGGTGGGTTTTGCAGCATTACCATCGCTTTTGGCGGTGGTTTTGTCGCTGCCTGGGCTGGCTGATGTCGGTTTCTCGGTGGGCATCTTCAGGTTTCCGTCACTCACGGCATCTGGAGGGATGATGGGGTCCACTGGAAAAGACATCAAACAGTTCGTGACAACTGTCAGCATACTGACACTTTTTCATACATCTCTTGACGACACGACACTAATTTTCTAGGTGCAACTGAATAGTACAATACATTGTGATTGACAAAATGCAAACAGGTATTGGCTCCAAGAGTTGTTTAACTGACAACATTATTCAAAAGAACAGATGGACATATTGCCTACATAGTAAGAGGTAAGCAGATGCCTATACCATGCACTAAGCAACCGTCAATATATGAAATGAGTATCACGACAACCAATGTAATATTGACTGACACGAATTCAAGATGAATTTAAAAGAATAACGTGCTATCTTTCCTTACATTCTTTTGGTTTCTAACAATGGTCGGGCAATTCAATGCAAGGGAACCAGTATAACGGTACCATTGACTTGCACTCGTGTATAATGAATTTACAAGAATAGTTCCACACCTTCACAAGCAAGCTTTCCTTCCTTTGGTTTCGACCACTTGCCGTCTTCTAAACAAGTGGTAGTCATGGTAATGGGACCAGCCTTATCCGACTTGAGACAGAGAACTCCACATGACGTCTGCACCTTCTGCTCGGCTCCATAGCAGTTGGTCAGTGAGTTCTCAGGGATGTTCAGCTTCGGACACGTCTTGGTCAGCGGTGCAGGGGACGGTTGGTCAGTCTTCTTCGGACCCATGGTGGCCGGAGCTGGCTTCTCGGCTGCTTCGTTCTTTCCGGTGGTCTTGGCCACTGTCGGTTTGGCCGTTGTCGGTTTGACCGTTGTTGGTTTGACCGTCGTGGGCTTCACGGTTGTTTTCTTGACCGGTGCAGGGGTGGTGGCGGCAGGTTTCTTGGTGGTGGCCTTCATCTTCGGTGTTGTGGGGGCCTCAGTCGGCGCCTTGGGCGCTGACTCTAGGAGATTAATAAATGACATGTACAGGTAAATGTTTAACATCATAGTATCTTGATAAATGCAAGATTGCAACTCCATGGAAAAATACCCCTTGTCATAAAATGGGGAAAAATGCCACTAGCTAGTTAAAAAAAGAGAACATGGAATATAACAACTCATTTCAATTGTTAAATTCTTCAGTGTCAATGACGAAAGGTAGTGGATTCTGCCTGAAACGTTTGACCGTTTCCAAAAGCATATCCAGATGCATATCCAGTAAATGCTATTTGGCGTAACAATTCAATATATGAAGATCAAGAAGGAATATATAACCTTAACCCTGGCAATTCAGTAAAGTAGTACATGTACATCAATGATTGGAAACTGTATACATTGTATGACAGTCAACTCGTGTATGTCAATAAATCACGTAAACGTATAAGTTTTCTGCACTTGCACACGGTTCAAACTAATGAAGTGCTAGTACTTCAACCATGTGAAAAGGAACACCATAACAAAAAGCAGAGCCTATTGATTTTTCTATGACCTACCTTTACATTTGATGTTGGATAAGTCCTTGGACCATGTACCATCCTCCTGACACACGGCGATCTCTATCGGGGAGCCATTGGTGCACATCACCCAGCACACTTTACCAATGGTGTGCTTCATCCCTGATGCACAACTGGACACAGGCGGAGGATCCATTCCGGACATATCGATCGCCGGACACAGGGCGGTCATCGGGGCCTTCTTAGTTGTCTCTTCTTCTTTTGCTTTTGGTGTTGTCTTCTCCTCAGGCTTTTTGGTAGGTTCAGGTGTTGGTTTCTGGGTGGGCTTCGCCGTTGTACGCTTACCAACTGTAAGAAGAAGTTTTGTTTAACGTGCATTATTCTCTAGGATCTGCGCAAGATGCTTGAAACACTGTAACAACTTGTAGTAGTGTCATTAGGCAATCGTTTTCCCGTTTTCGAATTGATTTTGCATATGCATAACATACTAAATATTAAGCTTGTATTCATTCGTGTCGATTTTTCTAGCTAAAGTGTATTCTATAATCAATCGATCTAAAATGTAAGGTGACGAGGAGACAGCTAAAAAAATAATGCGTTTGCTGAAAACAGCTATTTTACGTTGGTGATGTTTACGTTGTGTTTGCATATTTGAAAACACTTACAGAAGGTTTCATGCATATGATACGTGTATGACTCAGATATAAGTACTTACTTGGAGGATCCTTGCAGTCGCAGGTGTCGCACCCTTTGTCGTCTTTCTTGAAACCATATTCACAGATGTTGTTACACACAGGCTCTGCGCATTCATCACCACCGTCAGATCCTGGTGAACATAACACTCAAATCTACTTATCGGCTTTACGGTAAAGTTGTCATAAATGTAAGCAGGGGAAGGAAGTGATCATCAATAGTGTTGAGTTGTCATTTTGAAATGAAGTTCGTAAATGACAACTCCATACAGCAAGATACTCTAGACTGTGGCACAGCGGTACATTCTTAACTAGAAAACTAGTTGTTGAAGGGGAAACGAAAAAAATACTTGTATGAGCAATACCACAGGTACAGAATGTCTAGGACAAAAGATACGAAAACGGAAGTTCTGCTGCAGTATCAAGGTAGCCGCTAGGGGGACCAAAATCGACCCTGACCTTTGCGTTGATATAATCAAAATCCATGCAGGTTAAGTTCTTAAGTTATCACTTCGGATACACACACACAGACATAGGCAACGGGTCCAAAACTATACCTCCATTTTGTCATGTAGGTAATGATGTATAAATCATTTTTGGAGAGACATTTGACGTTATTTGAATGGGAACACACGCATCTATAAACACATACCTAAGCATTTCAGAACGTTGCAGTAGTCCCAGTCCTCTTCTGACGCGACGTAGCACCAGGGTCGGGACACGGTCCCGGGGGCCGGGTTCCTGCAGTAGTTGTGCTCCCCCACCCCGTACTCGCCGTCAGGGTGCGTCAGCACGTTGTACGACCGGAACAGCACCTCGCTGGAGTCCCACCGCAAACACATCTCGTCTTTCTCCGTGAAGAAAGTACGGCCCTTGTACTTCTCGCCTTTACCTGTGTAGCAGTCTTCGTCAGGAATAAGTTCGTCTTCTTCTTGGCGAAGAAGTTGCTCTGTAACAGACAAAAAGAAGAATCTTTACTTGCAAGTTACTTGCATGCGTTACGCTTTATATATATATATATATTCGGAACTAAAGTTGTAACGTTAACTGTAACAAAAATTTCGAAAATTTTAGTTTTGTAATTGTTAGTCGATTCAACCGTGATGATGATATTACTTTTAACTGACACTATTAAGAGACACAATGCGCTTATATATGCTTACATGATTTCTATGGTGATTTAATAAAATTTAATTTCACTTGAATCATATAATTTTTTGTTCTAATCTTAAAGCTAAGAAAAATTATTATAACGGCTTACGAAATAGCAGTAGCGTTTTCAATTACGGATATCGATGCCTAAACTTTGAATGGTGAGTCAAGTGCGCATGCCTTTCCCAAGGGCACAACGTCGGGTGCACGGCGGGTATCGAACTCGGGACCTCTAGGTTCCGAGCCCAACACTCTAACAGCTATGCCAAGTAGTGTCAGGACAATGTATCCTGAATAATGGTAAACTAGAACACAAAGCTATGTACAGACCTTTGCTGCCGCTGGCAAACGGGTTCCAGAAACTCCATGCTGCACTCGTGGTAGCGAGTAATGCCAGCAGGGTACACAGGAAAAGTCTCATAGTGTCTCTTTCACAGGGTGTTGGCGTCGCCTGTTATATCTAAAAAAAACGAAGAAAATAACATATGTATGAATAAGTATGCAATAGATGCAAATAAAGCATAAACCTTCTTCCACAGTCAACAGTTAACGAGGCTTCTTTATATACATGATTAGGATACGTAACATAAAAGAGGTAAAGCAGATATTTATCGTCAGCAATCATATCTCTCATTGTGACCTTTTTCCCGTCAAAATGTAGTTTTAAAAATCGAATGTAGTTAACACGAACGATGTAAAGTGTGGCTTTATGGTACACAATTACATCTCTGATTGTGGCTATTTCCGGTCAAAATGTAGTTTGAAAAAGCGACCGTAGTTAAATCTAATGAGATCCTGACAGAGGTGGTCTTTATACAATAAAGCAACATCAATCGTAAATCAATGAAAATGAATTGGCCGAGATTCGCCGTCAATCATTCTCCACATACCAAGAAGAAGCCTACTACAAAGACAAGCCGCGCTAGGTGTGGAATGCAGCGATTAATCTCCTCCATGAGAACAAAGAAAAAGTATTTTGCCTTCAGCAAAGCCGTCCCAGAACCGCATTACTGTTAATAGGGTAACGATTAGGGAAGTTTTAATGAAGTAATGCCCATTATTTGAAAACATTAGCTATATTCGTTCCACTTAGACTTTGTGCAAAGTTATAGCCGCTTTTACTTTTGTTAATCTCCGACTAAGGAGTGAAGTTGTCGAGGATCCAAATGGTGTGTGTTTGTGTGGGGGGGGGGGGGGGGCTGCCTACTTGTATACTCTAATTGGCATGACTTTGTATGATCGATAACCCTCGATCAATCAATGTAGAAAAATCAAAGAAATTCTTCCTGATGCCGAGATTAGTAACAAGTCGTGAGAAGAAATGAGAAATCGCGTGCGAAATCTCAATCTTTTCTTATGGAGATGATGCCTTTAATGAGTAGTTGTCTTGAGCACATCAAATGACAGAGTTTTAATTGCCGAGGAACGCCTATCTTAACCGCAGTCCGATTTGTACAGATTATATCCCACACTTCCGTTAAGATAATGGTGCATAAAGCTGGTGTGATTTATTTCATGGTATGATTGTTCTTGCCCATCTGTTCTTCAGTATCCAATTCCAAAGATGTCAAATCGTGACTAGCACGTTTCAGTACAATGCATACAAATCTAATTTCTTACGGTGATTTTGACTTGTAAATACCTTGTATTCCAAAAACATGATTTGTTTGAACGATGCTCCCTAGTGTATTAATCGTTAAAGCCAACAATCGTTGTTATCTCTATGACGTCATCAGGAAAGAATGGTTTCGCAAAGAAACTCATTAACAGATACTATTATGAAGCTCGATAATTTGTTTTGACTACACCTTTTACTAGTTTAGTACAGAGTGATAAAAGCAATTTCATATCACCTGGGAAAAATATCTTAACTACTATCTACATATGTATAGCCAAAAAAGTTATTCTAGACATTTGACATAGCATCTATGTCACAT
This sequence comes from Branchiostoma floridae, assembly GCF_000003815.2. NCBI lineage: Eukaryota > Metazoa > Chordata > Leptocardii > Amphioxiformes > Branchiostomatidae > Branchiostoma > Branchiostoma floridae. The sequence goes on along the minus strand of NC_049990.1, from coordinate 12,305,483 downwards.
GGTTGACAGTGCATATTTGGTCTGGCCATTAGCGAAGGAAATATCTGTCGGATTATTGCTTTGACTAAGGAGATTATATATAACCACCAGGAAGTTATATATAACCTCCTTGCTTTCAGTCAACAAAATAGGTGGATTTTCTCGGAATTTTAATGCACGAAAACGATGTCATATGAAAAAGACAATAAGCTACGGAAGAAAAAGATCAAACGCGGCACAGAAAGACATAGGTGTTATATCGCCACTAGCTATTATCAAAGCAAACAAGAGATTGTCGGTATGATATGGAGGTATCCGGTATACGAAAGGAATGAAAATACCCATTTTTTTGCAAGGGAACAATTGGTGTAAGAGAACACCATCTGATAATTACTGCAAAGAAATGTTTGCTCATTAACTGAGTACAGAGCTCGTAAATTGGTTGAGTAAGCATCGTGGGAAGATTTGACGTTTTAGTACATCATTGCCTTAATAAAGCTTTATACGGACATTTGACATGGAAGTTTTCACTCAAATGAGTCAGAATAATGGGAACATCATTCTGGTACCATCTGGTGTCTAAATCTTACAGATTGTTGCAAGATATCTTCTCTTTTAACTTTTACAAGTCCATTTGTCTTGAGATGATGTAATTGCGTATTAGGACTGCGTATTAGGCCCCATCATCTCCAACCAGGACCTACTAGAAGCTAATGAGGAGGCCGTGGCCTGGCTGCAGTCCTGGCACGGAACGATATGATGATGATGATGTAAGAGTAGTTGAACGTAAAACGACATAGTATTTGGGTGGCTTCACACTTGCGTATATATTCAAGTCCGTATGTGGTCCGTATGGAAGTGTTAGCCTTTACCAGGCTCCACAGGTCTCTGGAAAAATGATAAAAATGGGATAAATATAGCCAGATAACATGCCAGACGAGATAGCTGGGTCGCAAACCATACTCCTCGGACAGCTAACTCTCCTGGCATGTTATCCGTCTATATTTGTCCAATTTCTACAGTTTCCAGTGACTTATAAAGCCTGGTAAAGACTAACAATTTCATATGGACCACATACGGACTTGAATATATACGCATGCACGTCTTGTGGACCCGGTCGTCATTACGATAGACAATACACAACGCACAGGTGGATGGACCTACGATGAGATCGATCGCTGTCAAAACGTGTAAATCGTCACCGGTGACCCTAAACGAGACTTCCATCACACTTGTGACCACGGAAATTCCCCGGATTCTCGTTTTTCTGCGGAATGCCGCTGCTCCAGTACTGACAACAACATTAAGAGGACTTAAGCATCCGTTCCGTTTTTATCTACATGCTTTCATCACACCGAAAACACGACCAAGAGTCGCTCAACTATGAACTTGTAGGATTTCTAGCTGTTTCAGACAAAGTATAGACCAAGAGAACATCTCCAGTTGTTGTAGTTGCAAACTACGCATGACAAAGCCTAGCCAAACATGATCAAGCAAACATACAAACGAAGATTGTGAATATCTTCGAGAGGTAAAAAGAACATGAAAATGTCAGCTATGTTGATACATTTATCCTGAACATGCTTTTATACAAAGAGTTTCTTCACCCATAACCACAGAAACACGTCTGGAATAATACACACAGTTGCCTTGTGGCCAAGACATACAGTTTAAGATCATAAGGTATTTCAAATAAAACATTGTGTGTAGGAGGTCTGAATAGTTCAAACGGGCCACCAATGATGTTACCCCTTTTAATGGGACACTGTAATCAGTCTAGACCATCACGAAACTTTTCAGACGCCCTTTTAAGTCTATTTGTTTTTACCTAATGGCAAAGGAAATTGCGCCACTACATCATTAACATTAAGTGGGAATAAGAGCGTTTCCTGTAAAGGGTATACTTTGATTCGACGAAATATTGGCAACGGAAAGAGGATTGAAAGGTACAAACTGTCCAATATGGGTGGCAGTGGCATGTTTGAACAAGGACGTTATGTAACGTTCTTGGTTTGAATGATGCTAAGCTAGACAGGTCACCATTAAAACACCCAATGACAGACATCTGTGAAGTATACCTGTAATTTTCCCTGTCAGGCTTCAACGATTTTACGAGTTTTATGCTGCATATTTCTATATTGGTTGTTATCACAAATTTTTAAAAAGTGATTCTCAAATGAGTCCACTACGTATGAAAATCTTTCCGATGATCTCTGAAACACGAGTTGACATCTAACAGCTAGCAGACTATAGCAACAAACTCATAGACCGAACGAGTCATAATTATACCCTGCTACTGTGATGAAACGACCGCGCCCGTACGTTTACTATGGTTGATAATCCTACCACAAAAAGAAAAAGAAAAAGGAAGATAGATATCTATCTTTGTGTTTCCCAGGTTGAAACGAACTCTTGTTGAATCGTTAAGAGATAGATGTGGACCTAGTCACGTAGACATGGAATTCCCCTTGAGGGCCACACCTTCAGCATCTACAAGAGACAGACCTGCCTCTTGTTCTCATAATTTCTCCTCACAGAAAAGGTGCGAAGAGACAACTAGTTGCTGGCGAATCAAAAGGCACAGACAGAAAATAACAGGTTGTCGGGCCCCCTGCTTGTTTTTTTTTTCAATTTACAACCATGCTGCTTTCCGCACAAAAACAGGCGTGGCTGAAAATGCCTATTTTCAACTAAAACCGCCTGGTTACGCATTTTCAACATCATCGCAAAGATTCTTCTTCAAGCAAGGATGGCATACTTCTTTAAAAAGTATAAAACTACTACGTAAAAGGAAAAAGTAAGACTAGAAGTATGGAATCAGCGCTGTGGGATTCACACCTGTTTAGGTACTAATTGGAGCGCACCTGTTACATCTTAAGTCGGACATTTTGTATCTCCTAAAATCGTCTTTTTGCCGGTCGAACAGCTCTTACGTTCACTATGCGGAGATACCGTGTGATAGCATTACGCGGTGGACCTTGATGGAAACGGAGTGGTAAAACTACTTACTAAGGTTAAGTCCTAGGGGTCCGCGGGGTCCACAGATAGCAGCGATGTCCTCGCACGTTGTGCCCTCCGTGACAAATGGACAACTGGTCCCACCTCGACGCCGGAATTCTCTCATTGTTACCCGCTGCACCTCGCCTCAGGGCAGGTAGTCACCAAACCGTGACGCCCGGCAAAGAGAGCGTACGGTGTGGGGACAGGGTGTTCCTCGCCAGGTGCCATTCAAAACACAAACAGTCATCGGAAACTACCATGATCTGTTGTCAATCGCGTGCAGGGAGTTCAAAGACACGAAAAGAACACCGTGCACCTATGTGTAATGTGTGAAAGCTTTGTGTTATCAGTAATATGTAGTGTTTCAAGTGTGGGAGGGAGCGTCCAACGATATACCCTCGTGGATACGCCCTGACAAAGGGCACCGAGAGTTCAGCAAGTAGATCATAAATATGGAAGTTGTGTAGCATCAAGTTACATGTGATCATCTATCTTGGGAGATAGATATCATCTCTTTTCATGAATAAGAAGGACATATCATGAATGGAGGTACAGTTAAGGACAAAGCCAGCCCTGATCTGAGGTATTCAGACAAGTATGTCGCGTATTTCCTTTAAGAATGACTGAAGACATCCTTATCTATGACAGAACTGACTAGTACACAAGACAAATACACATTTTCTGTGAGTTGTGTTTGTTAAAACCTCTCAAGGTATCGAATGTATCTTTCTTGATAGAAAATCAGCGATGCGACTGAATTCGAACGAATGAAGACCCGAAAGAGGACATGACACTTTGCGACAGAAAGTTTCACGCAGTTTGAAGACAAAGGGCCGGAACTCATTTAAAGAGCCAACACATTTCTCATCTCTTTATTGCGTCCTTGTCCAGGGCAATGGTTACTTAAATGTGGACGTTGATGCCAGATGCATCTTGTATAATAGCTTATGAAACAAAGGTGACTCAATTGTTCATTTTTACAACATATCACGAGTGGTATACAGAGAAAAATATGATATCAGAAAACAGTTGTTACAAGATTACATGAACCTTGTCAGACATAGATGAGTACAGATGAGACGACAGCTATGATTTGTTCATACATAAATTTAAAAGTGTATATGCACAGCCCCACCTCGCGATCTTATCTGTAACATCTCATCTTAATCACCATTTTGTGTTTACTACGACAGGAAACCTACAGGGACGAAGGAAATGGCACCGAAAGGCTAGACAACAATTTTCAAAAAGAAAACCTGTCCCACACATACTCTGTGTCTAAGTGGTATTGTTTGAGTGTTTGTCACCCACTCAAAATGAGCATCCAGTTTTGGCATCGTTCTAATCGCTAAATGTTCCAGATTCCGATCCTCCATTATTTCGCTCATTATGTGCTATTGAGATAAGACTAGATTATCCGAACAGCCACTTGGGAATACGTCCTCAAAACAACAACATTGCAGTAAACCATAGGTTACTACGGTCACCATATGATGTGATTCTTGGTTGTTTTATGTATATCAGGAAATAACACAGGGCGTACTATTTCCTGTTTGTCTTTTGGTAAAGAAATATGCTTAAATCTGATCAACTCATTTACAGTCAACAGTGGTTTATTTGTGAATCACGCTTCTGGCTAAATTAGACTCGAGGACTAGTCAAGACATGCCTGGCATTTCCTTAACGGATAGTGCGTCGCTTTTTCCGGTGTTTAGGGTCGATAATTACACTGTAGTAATACTTGAAGATCTAGTATCTTAGGCCGAATACTATCTTAGGAAGAGAGGAAACTTATATACAGGCATACAAACGTACACGTAACAATAAAACTTAAAGACACGAAGCTGAGTTATGCAAATCTTCGAATTGAAAAGAGCCCTATGACGCAAAGGAAGAATCACAGTTAAACACAGGTTTGCCAGTTTTTACCCTATGATTTTCTGTCTGGCACGCCCCCTCCCCCTGAATGATACTGAATTAACCACCTGCGTCAAACCTTCCCAGTTGCTTGACGTATTGCGTTGTGTCTGATAATTATAACGTGACATTTAGGTAATTGATCGGAGCGAAACAACAGAGAAGTAATTTTTTAAGTTGCGTGATTGCATCGTTTGTGTTTAAGCTGTTTGTTGGAAAAGGGGGAGGGGGGCAGGGGGAAAAGTTGGCCATGTTTGGTCGCCTAATTATTAGCTCTGAGCGAGGAATGCCAGCACGTTGTTGGGGTACATTCCATTCGGCTGATTGCACACCGTTTGTGGTGCTCCGATGAGATGCCACAAATGGATCCCCGCCGGAGGGGCAGATCTCAGAGATAACACACACACAATGGCACAAAGGGAACCGCAGGTGTCGGACCGAGATGGCGACCCTCGGGGTAAAAACGCCTGTCCAAACTATTCATTTCGTAATGCTCATCTCAGCGGGCAGGAGGAAGTTAAACCTATGTTTTGTATCAACTTTTCTGATTATTTTTTTACAAAGATAATGGATTTTCTTTGTTTCAGAACAAAATGATGCAAAGGAAGGTATTAAGCGGATCTTAAGGAGTAAGACTTTATCCGTTTGTAACGTAATGTGCTAGCCGACCTTTGTGAATGCTAATGAACGGATGACCGATGGATTGATTGAATGAATGAATCAATGGAAGAATGATCAAGTCTTTCAAATCCAGTGCTATCAAAACAGCAACTGCAATGTATTCATTATTAGAAGACACACAAATGGACATTGCATCATACATGCCAGCATTCACCAATACGCCAAAATGTTAAGGGGTCTGCATGGGGGAATCATAAGGCGTTAACGCTCTACGCTTAAGTCAGGAAGGCAGCGAAAATGCATTAAAGTTAGCTTGGACAGACTGGCTTCGCTATACGCTTAATTCAGATGCCCATTAAGTAGAATGCACCGACTACACTACACGTCGAATACACCGACTACACTACACTACACATATGGGTCCGTAGAATAACGTAGAATCAAATCGGCCGACTACGCTTTACGTAATTGGTCATGTGGCACCAATCCCCACCCCCCGCCCCTACGTTCAAAACGTCACAATTTCTATCAACGGGTGACCGTTCAACTGTGACCTAAGGGTCCAGGTGCGGCTGCCAGGACTTTACGACCAATAAAAAATATCTGGAGGGTGCAGATGTCATGATGATATATCGAGAGATATTCCCTTTGTACTAACCGAAGCCACCATGTCAGTAAATCACGAATAGCAGATGAGGTGTGAGGTTGGGATGGCCCTGAGTGACTCAAACCTACAGTTTCGTCAATTATATACGCATAAGCTATAAGGGCTGAAGATACGACTTGTATGGTCTGTGTGACACAACCTCTGCTGCCCAGAGCTGCAACTGGCCCATCCGTCTAGAAGGCCGGCCGGATACTGAGCGGGCTGCTATAAGTGAGATTTAATCAGGCTACGACTTGTACTATATTTGTGCAAAAAAATCCATTCAATCTCAGAGTCAATAACATTCCATCCATCCATCCATCCATCAATCCATCCATTCATCCTTTCCTTCATTCGTTCATTTATCACTCATTCATTTTATTCGTTGATACATTCATTTGTTACTTTCTTCCTCCCTTCAAATTCAAAGTTAGACGTTACTAGCTTAAACCGGACAATTCTCATATATATCCCAGTTCATGAACTATGATCATATAAGATCATGTACACTTTTTAAAAGAAAAAGTAACGAAACGCATGTGGTGGCTTTTTGGTTTATTCAGTTCAAACCTGTTGTCAAAATAATACATATGAGTGATCAATGAGGCTTTGTATCGAGACTATGTGAGGTCTTCGTTTCTCTTCAAGACATCTTAAATAGTGTCCGTATAACTTAGCAATGCCGGTGAGGTAATCGGTATCTATGAATTGTGAAAAGCGCTCCCTGCAAACGTCTTATAAGTACATATATCCACTGAGCCTGTGCTTATAAATAGTTGACATTCTCGAGTATCGCCACAGTATGATACCGACTAAATTGCTTCACAAAATGAAAATCTTACCATAACCTGAAATATTAAGTCTAAGTGATTAGGAAATAATAGACAAACGAGATCATAAAACCTTTGTGACAATAGTGTTAAGATGTGCAAAATATACAAATAACATAGAGCTAGAAATTCTTAAAGTAACTAGGGTGAAAGTATTCTGTATTCTGGAGATGCATTACCGGTAGAGCCGCTAGTCGGCGCTGCACAGCTGATGACTACAATGTATTTTACAGCTAGTGACTGTGTTATGTATCTTATCGTCGCAACTACTTTCTTGAGATTTTCCACACAATATTCAATGACTTTCCACACGATATTCAATGACTTGATGCAGAAGCCCTCACACCCTCCATGAGTCAAGTCCACCATTTTTAACATCATTTGTAAATACAAAACTTTACAAGGAATGTGTTTAATATACAGAAACGTTCGGTATGTACAACGCCATCTCTCCTCCGTCAACTAACGCCCCCTCGCGGCTAGAAAAGGAAAATCATATCCGTCCTAGTTAATGACTCCTATCCTCGGTATCAGCTGGTTTAGAGGAAGGACGTCTGCGTAGCCACAGTCTATGCTTCCTCCCCCTCTCCCTACTCTTGTAGCCCTTTCTATGTTTCTTACTGTTTATCTCCTTAGATACGCCTGACCCGTCCCTGTCTCGACAGAGCGGGATATCACAGTAGTCCCAGTACCGGCTGGACTTGACGTAACACCAGGGGCGGGAGCTGTAAGGGTAGGGAGGGTTACGGCAGAAGTTGTGCTTCCCCACCCCGGCCAGCCCGCCAGGGTAGGTGTGCACGCTGACGTCACGGTCCAAGGTGTCGCTCCAGGACAGGCAGGACTCGCCGTGGATTGTCGTACTGAGCTTGCCCCGGTAGGAGGCGCCGTTCTTCGGGTAGCACTTGGAAGCTTCTATAGATGTGAAGTAAACAGATATTAAAGTTTTCACATGTAAAACGTATGCGATTCAGCCGATGGCTGTTATATACTTTTTTATGATCATAATGATCAAATAAATCATTCATTCCTATATACGCCCCGCACTAAAAAGAAAAATACACACACACACGTCGATATGATGGTTAGTACGGTGAATATGGACAAAATGTATTTAAATTTATGATTAGATAAAGCAAATATTAAAGGCCGAAGCAGGATTAGAAATGGTATTCACATCCTATGAAGTCAAATTAAGGTTACACAAGTCTTACACTTTTTAAAGTTTTAATAATAAGATCAGTGAGGATTAAAAGTTTCTAACGAATTCAATTTTTTTTAATTTGTCAAAGAATTTGCTGTAAAATGATTGCTTTTTCCCTGCAGGGTATTGCATGTGAGGTTATTTTGAACAGAAAAGTCTTACATTTATATCCCAACAATTCTGGTTAGTGTAACGTGTCCTCACTTTTGGATTTCTTCGGTTTGATGATGGCGTTCTCCTTACTCTTGCTGCGCTCCCCTGAGCGGGCGGGGATACTCCAGGTCCTGGTCCGGGGCGGTAGGGTCCGGGGCCGAGGGGGCTCGCTGATCTGTACGTAACTACTGCGGGGACACTCCTCGGCACCGAGGGACGTGTGCGTCCGGCACATACACTTACAGTCCGAGTTCAGAAACGCCTCCCCCTTGCATTTCACGGTGGGATTGCAGTGATCTGAAAATTGATTATAAGCATCAATGTCAAAAGTGTTGAATGGGTATTACGACTTTGTGTAATTATTTGAATGGAAAATAGTTCACCAGTGTATGTAGAATATGAGCCAGTTATATCATGATGTTGGAATTCTAGTTGTCATTGTATAACAATCTACTTCTAGCGTTGGTCCGGTAAATCGCACGTACAATGATAAAGGAACTTTCTTTTAAGACAGATAGCAAAAGACAGATATATGTAAGAAGGTGGAACCAAGCATTAAGAGCATTTCTTAACATCTCTTAGCATTTCTTAACAATTATCAAACCTTGACACGTGTCTTTAACCACACTATATAGCGGGGTCTACATGAAGTCACAAGTCACGTGAGTGTTTAGATGGGAGTGTGTTCTCACCACTGCAGCCATACATGGCGTTCGCGAGCTTGATGTCGAAGAAGCTGAGAGAAATCCGCTGACCAATCAGATCCTGGAAGAAGGGGTCAGTGGTCACCACTGTACGCAGCTTTCTCCGGCCAACGCGGGTAGCGAATTCCTGTGGACGAATAATTTTACGTGTTCACTAAGCGTTGGCATGTGCTTGTTTTCTTGTGTGCACTTTTTAAAAAGGTTTCTCTACCATTTATTCAATTGTATCTTTTGTATTTTACACGAATGATTAACAACATCGTTAGAATTATATGTCATGTATTTAACGTCACAATTTATAGACATGAGCAAACGACGCCTGATCTTCAGATACAAAAACACTGGTTCTGAAGTCTGTGTCTTTAAGTATTGAAAAAAAAAACCTGTGCGTTTTAAGGTTAGGGAACGAAATGACAAGAAAGAACATTTTCATATGATGACCCACCAACATGGCGGACTGATTTACTTCATTATCATGTGACCACAAGCACACTAGTGATTGGTCAGCTACTAAATGCAGTTACTCACGTCCGATCTGTAGTGCATGACGGAAATGTAGTCGTACGGGATGTTGAAGTCGTTGACTCGGTCCCAGTCGTACTTTTCAAAGTTGTGTTTCTGGTTCTTGCGGACGTTCTCCCACAGGACCTTGACGTACGAGTCGCGGTCTGGTCTGCTCTGCTCGTGGAAGAAGCCGACGGTGTGGCCGAGTTCATGGATGGCAGCTCCAACCTGGTTAATAGAAATATTGACAAAGTTCACATTCACTCATGTTTGAAGACGCCGAAAATTTGGTACTTATATCAGTAACTCTCACCAAGGACATTATACAATTTAGTATAATATCTTTGCTGATATCGATATATTCGATGCCTAACAAATGTGTAGATGCAGTTTATTATTTCACGACCAGGTGGCGCTCTTACTGCAATCAAAAATGGTTTGCTGCTGGGTTCAGTTCAATATCTCCAGTCACACACAACACATGTGCAGGAGTATCAGGTATCAGGGTGCTGAGAGATTACTTCCAAAATGTCAGTGCTCTGCAGGACGATGTCTGAGACTGTCACGTTCTAGGGGCTGCTCCAAAAATATTTTAACTCTTTTCATCTTCATTTTCTTCCCTGTCTTTTGGGTTGTGACCAACCGTCTCTGTGTTCCATTTTCATCTAAAATCGTTCAAGTTTGGTGTCAGATCGCCATAAGATACTAATATATGGAGGGGACTTAAGGGTTACTAAGTCATTGAGTTAGACTGTTTTGATTTTTTTTTATCCTCTTACCCCTCCGTTAAACAGACAGCCGTCATCCATGGACAACATCTGCTCGTTTCCATACACGAACATCCCAACCTCAGACCAGCAGCTGAAATAGATAAGAAATCATAAGACGATACTCAACAACATGCATATGATGTCCTATATAAGATCACAAAGTCGTCGGTTCTATTATCATCATCATCATGTGACCTTGGTGGCAGTCTATATTAGGACCCATCAATCCTCTCTGAACCGTGACGGAAGTAGATTCAGTTTCTCTGCCACTTTTGATTCACTCCTGGCGTCATCAAAATTCAGTTTCCGGAAAGTCAGCACAGTAAATTATATATCTTATGAAGGTCGACGAGATCGATTAAAAATGCTTGGTGAATGATTCCTTTGTGCTGGAATCAAGCTCAAATTTTACAACTTTGGATTCTACCAAAACGGATGAGCTTTCATTCGCATTATGCGATCTTTGCGCGTGCGATTCATACAGACTTTGAATAAGATGTTCCTGGTATGAAGTTGCAGCTTTAACATCATCACGTGACTTAATTCTGAGAAATGGGAGGAGACGAGGATAATAACATGGCTCATCATGAGATAGACAAATTTCTCGTTCCCAAGTTCCTGGGTACACTTGTGACCACTCGTCACATCACCATATGCGGACCAATAGGTGGATCAATACTAAATCACGTGACTCACCCCTTCCCTTTGATGAACTTGACGAAGTTCTTGTTCTGTAGCTCCTGCACGAGGCCGGGTGAGTGGGGCTTGAAGCGGATGCAGGTGTGCTTCTCCCAGTGGCGCATGGCGTCCAACAACACCTCCCTGTTCCCCTTATCTGTCAGGCGATACGGTAAACACTGTTATTAACAAGTGACGAGCAGGCCAGATACTGACGTACATTGTGCAGACGACCCTGTGGATAGTTTCATAGCATTTTTAGAACTAACCACTGACAGGTCAGTGACCCGTGTTTCTGATAAACCTGGATCGAAGTTAAAAGCGAGGACAGTGTTATATATCATAACGTTGTACATAAATCATTGACAATAACAACAATGCCATAAACGTGCTTATAATGACAATTGCTGCATTTCATAAGTTTAGTTTTAATTGTAATTGTGGACATTCAACTGATTGTGTGTACAAACGTATTGGGCTATGCTGTTTATAAGCTGCTTTGCAGGAAACTGTGTTTTGAAGACCCAGTTCCAAGAAGTTGGGAGGGTTTGGCTGGCTGTTATGTCCCCTTTCGTCAGCAGACCAATTTTGGGACTTTTTGTATTTAGTTTTCCATTGGGAAAGAATAAAAAAAGAAAAACCTGAATATTTGCAAACCTGGGTACCATTCATTCGTTAGCAGGCGAAAAGATTGAGCCAGCGGTTATAACGGAGAGCCAAACATCTGCTTGGAAATCAGTGTCTTTTATGTCTTAGTACAAGATATAATTTTCTGCAAGCGGACCGTGAAGGCAACGGCTCTTTTCCTAGCAACCAGACAACGTGGAATTTCACATTTCAATCCCTCACGTCTGCAAGCTCCATTTTAATGTCGTCTGCTCAACAGACCGAGTTGAGTGTTTGTTATCGTTGCCAGTGCGTGGCCCAGTTTGTGGATAATCTGTATGTCCGGCCGTCCCACTCCCACCCTAACCACCGCCACAACAGGGCCGTGTTTACATCACACACAGCAGCTGATCCAGATAATCTGTCCCAACGGTAACCCGTGAACGAGACTTCCAACCGCGGGAACGAGAACTCTCGCAGCTTTCATCGCGATATTACGCGAGACAGGTGTGGGTATATCCTTCGCGGATTAGAGAAATTCTTTGGATTCACAGACTGCAAATTGACGTCACCAAACGAGACGAAAAAACGAAGGGACACCCCTGGAGAAATCATCTCACCACATCGAAGCGACGAGTAGTTTTAACGGAAAGAAATGCTGAAAGAAACGTTTCCGATAAGCTATATGCAACGAAAATTTACGCCATTAAATCACATAGCGATGACACTTTCGAACCAAAAAGGAAATACTCTTTTTAACACGTTTTACTTTTCCAGTTCTCACTGGATTTAAAATCACCCATATCCTTCCAGTTAAAGTTTATATCTCTATTAATTCTGAAACTAATACATGGAATGCAATTTCAGATGTGGTTGCAGCACCTTGCTCCCACCCACTTCTCTCGATGTATCCCTATGGACTATTTCCCATTTTTAATTTTTCGGTATTATCATTCAATTGCGGGATTTTCAAACTTTCTGATCTGACCAACTGAGATGCTCTCGTACTGTCTGAATCCTAATAGTCAAAGCAAGTGATGAGAAAACAAAGGCAAAGAATTGGAAGGGAGAGAAAGAAAAGTAAATTTCGAGGCCCTTGACAGAGTTAAGTGAGAAGAGGGATGGGGACAAAGCTATCATATATGGAGGGATTGTATACCAAAAGCTTTTTTCCCGCCAAACTGAAAACCCAATTCAGTCAATCGCCCCTTGAATGAATGACAGATGCGTATATATTGTTGTCCAGCATTAAATACGGAGGAGTGTTGTTGACCATGTGTCCAGATGGTTATCAACGCCAAATGATTGACCACAGGCACGTGAAAAAGGAGGTCAAACCAAATGGGCGGAGTATTTATATCGAGTTGACCACAAGACATGCTTTAAATTAACCCTAAGCGGTACTTTCACTTATCAACATGACTGAACAGGGCCTTCCAAGAAACGTCCGAATAGTATTCCAACTGATTGGAATTTAAGCCTCTACTAGACTAACTATGTTGGCTATAGCTAATAGGGAGAATTCTTTATCAGGAGCGTTTGGACGCCATAGGCTTATCTCCAACCAGATCCACGGTGCGTAATGTGTAGTATCAAACTCGGTCCGGTGCCCGTTTGACTCCATTAGCCGGCTATACTCCTTGGCCAGCTTTAATACTATCTTATGGCACCGTAAGATCTGCTTGGAGATTAGCCATAGGCCGCCGGTACATATTAGCGTGGACTGATTCTCCTGGCCATTTACTCCCTTCTTTGCAGAAATTTACGATCCTTTACCCCGTAGGAAGGCCTGGCCAAAGCTAGGTAAGATTGTTTTTCACGCAAGAGGTTCACGTACATGTCGGGGGTTTAGTTGGTTCTCTGTAGAAAGTGCGTAATGCTATAAAGGTTTCTTTGAACATCAAGTCAGCCTGCAGGCCGCTTTTTATTGTGGCCATAACGGAAGATGTGAGGTTCAGACAAAATAAAACAAAGAAAAGATACAGATATAATGTAATACATCATCAAAGTCCGAATAAACCTGGGTCCTATCATGGCCCGGTGTAACGGTATAAAACATGTGCCTTGCCGTAACTGCACCCCGGCATAACCTTATCACGGATACACTTCAGGCTGTGACACTGGCTTTTGTCCGATCGTTTGCCACAATTGTGCCAAAGTGTAAACATCACACACTGCGAGCGCGAAACGACCTGATCCCAGACAGTCACGTGTATGGCTACAGTACAAAATTCTGCCTCGTAATCACTCGTTAGGGAAAAAGCTTTCAAGAAGTGCCCAGCTGTACCAAGTCAGCTGATGGATGGAGATAAAGTCCTCTGTTGTTGGTACCAGACGACAAAGAGATCTATTAGAGACTGTCAACTTGCCAGGCCCCGTTTAGCCTGGATGCCAGACTGTTTCCAGGGCCAACAAAAACCAGAGCTCCTAGGCTCCAGGGCATGTCCTTAACTCGGCTTAAGGAAAGTTCTCTACCTGAAGGTAGCCTGGATGCCAGACCCCCGGCCAGATCTCAATACTCATGGAAGCCTGCGGTAGAATTTCCTTGGGGGCATGTTGGCCCTAGAGCCGAGGAGTTACCCTGCCAGTAGGCCTGTTTGGCACCCAGTCTAACCTGAATGGTGTCTGTGATAAAATTTCATTGGGCGCATGTTGGTCCTGGAGCGGACTAGCTGGCCTGTAAAGGCCCTGAACAGTCTGGCATCCAGACTAGCCCCGGAGTGAAGTAACTGGCCTGTGTAGGCCCTGGAAACAGTCTGGCATCCAGGCTAAGCTTCGCGTGGGAGAGTTACGTGATTGCAGACGACAGGTAGCTATCAACCACGGATTCCAGAAGCCAGAATCGAAAATGGTCTCTTTGAGCCTGTGGCGAGGGAGATTGGTGCAGGTTTGTTGGGTTAGAGAGGACAGAATGTCAAAGGTGAAAAAAGGGTCAGGGGAGAGATTGTTGTTGTATACAAGCTTTAAGGCGAAACAACCCTTTCCTTAATCTCAAAAGAATAATTTCTGCCATCATTGGCATTTTCAGTCAATAGCTTTCCGTTGGCAAATGCATTATGTATGCTATGCAATCTCATTAAGTGGAGACGATTTCTGACCTAAATTTTTGTTTGTTTGCAGAAATGTTTTGATGTAGCACGGCTTTGCTACCTAAATAACCTAAACGGCAGTGTATAAAAGAA
>NC_049990.1:12250253-12290592 GCF_000003815.2 Branchiostoma floridae | reverse complement strand
TGTGAATTGCTATGCTAATAAGAGACCAATATGGCGACGAAAGCACGGATGACGTCACGTGAATGCATGGCTACTAGTATTGTACACCCGTGATATGTCGTACAGTAATAGCCAGTTAATTGCACAACGGATTAACACACACTTCTGTTAACTGCACGGAATCCCCAAAATCCCAGCCTGGTGCGGTCCAGCTCGACAACTTCGCATCATTGCACCAGTCGGATGATTGCACGAAATTCACTGGCAAATAGGCCTTGCAATAGAGCGGCTTCTACTGTACTATGTTTATACTACATTTGCATTTAGAATCACCACGTTGACCAGTACTTGATCCATCCATTCACCTAAGAACAGCTGCAATTGTGTAACGATTTCAATGACAAATACGACCTGACAAAGGGAATGTTGGACACTTACTGAAGCTGCTGTCAAATTCGTACGGAATGGTGGCCTTGGGCCAGCGGATGGTCAGGTCCCGTGCTGCTTTGCGCCTACTCCGGACGTGGTGCTCGGATTGTGTCACCTGTGGGGGGAGACGGAGATTAATCAAACACGTTGGGAATTCCGGAGAGAGGATAGCTGGATCCACACATCCTGAAAGTGATGGAATAGTTGGAACATTGGTATTGATAAATTCCTTAGCCTCGAGCAAGTTGTAGTCGTGCAAGCCTCGCAATTTTGTCTGGACAGCAGAAATAAAATGAGATAGCTGGAGCCGCACATCCTGCCATTGATGGACCAGTTTGAACATTGGTTTTGACATACTCCCAGGCCTCGAACAAAGGAAACCACGTGTGTAGTCTTGCATGCCCTGCAACCTTTTTCACGAGAGCAGAAAGAAGCAGAAGCATCTCCAAGCAGAAGTTATGAGGAAAGAACGTCTTATAACAGTAATCACCTCCTATAGAAAACTGTACAAACCCCTCGTTCATTTGGAAGAACCAAGAATCGTTTCGTTTTCTCGACTTCAAACATCTGCTTGGAGATTCTGTTGCACGTACTGCAAACGTTATAGCAACATGACGTTCACGTATCGTGTGGTGAATAAGTAAAACAATACACAAAACATAATATACACACTATCAATAAATATGGAACTTATATACTTAGCATATTTAGAGTGTATTTCCATGTACAAGAATCGTAACTTTCATTCTGGTTGCACAATGTTCCTCTTATAGGATTGGATCTCAGGAAAGGTTTACCTTATCTTCTTCGTTTCTCTTGTTCTCCTCTATGAGAGACTGTACGCCGTGATACTGTTCAAACGTCAGGGCCATGTCTCCCTCAAACATAACCCGCTGGTGGCGATCATCTGCAGTGTCCTGGGAACGAGACGAAACCACGAGTCACATGTGTATCATGTGACACACAAGTAAAACAGTACACAAACACAGAAAACAAAACAACAACAGCCACACGTATCAGCATTGGACAAGGGTGGTGTACTAGTAATTCACTGTATTGACCCTGCTAGATGTCATGATTGTTCAAAAGCGATGCCTCAGCATATATTTCCAATTAAATGCTAACTTGTGCTGAAGCTCGCATACAAATAGCAAATGACACTGCACGCATTGAGTTAGATAGAATACTACGAAGTGACAGATTGATGATACAGCAGCAGAAAACAGCATTGTGTATTAGGCTCAAGGTTCAAGTCCCCCCGCAACAGACTGTGAAGGGCGGCGCACATCTCAGTTTCAGTAGCCCTTGGGCCATGCAACTTTGTGCATTAGCAGAGGCCTAAGTACCATATCACAAATCTTGAGTGTGAAGCAGTAAATGCAATATGTACAATTTTAGATGATTTTGGTGTACCTCAGCCGGGGATAGAACTCGCGACCTACATACCGAATGCACGGCAAACACTCTACCCACTTGGCCATTGCATGCACCGGCATTCACCACAGGTTTGAAACTCTACACTTAGCCCTGCTGGGGCTACCCCGCCACCTGTTAGGTCGGAAGTAGGCCGTTTTACCGAGTGCTGAGTGAAGCCGTCAGGACTTGGAATACTCAACACGTCAGACGAGAACGATTTTCCACATGTGTCAATCATTCCTTCAATCATGTAGTTATTTGCATCAATCAGAATAAGACAATATGTATTATCAGCGATAGTATTTTAATATTTCTTCATATGATTCTGTCGAAACTATTTGTACCATGTATGACGCAACCAGCCGCAATCGACAAAGAAACAATGAATAATCAAAATTTCCTCTGTTAACTTTTAGTAAGATGAAGACGTTTTTTCTTGACTTTAAAATAGCTTTTGATCTGAACACCGAAGTGTATGAGAAGTACCTATGAGGGGGGCAGCAACAGGTGGTTCGTAACAGTATGCTGTAAGGCATTGCTGCATTGTCATTCAAGAGCCGTATGTAGTTTAAAAGTCCAAAGTAGACGTAACAGACTAATGTAGTTTATTTTTGAAGCGCCATATTCTTAACATATCTACACGAAACAATCCCTTCTCGACGTAAATAATCTCAACAAAGAAATCCAGCTGTTTCACTGGCACTTCAGTACTGCATATTCGAGTCATGAATGTCAAATTTGCTGTCGCCGAAACAATGGATGTAAACGAAGGCTAGCTGTGTGTATTTTTGAAATCCCCACAAAAAACTCTTGCACGCAGAAAAACAGCTGCAAGTTCTCGGTTAAAGGTTTTTACCAAAAGAAAAGCCTGATACATGGATATGGTATGTCTCGAATGTGTTTGATGACCGAATGAACATATTTGATACCAGCGACAGTTGTAGATGCGAAGAGTAACAAAAATGACAAAGAAGGTTGAAGTTCTCATTCAATTAAGGACTGTCTTGGGTTTCTAAACAGAGCTTTTGTATAGTTACCAGTCAGACATCAAGTTTTGCTTAGCATAGCAAAATTCTAGCCCGTGTTAACACAATCAGTTCCGCTTCCTAGGATTAAATGAGACCTTCAGGTGGCTATAAAGCCCCGTTTACAAATCAAGAATTTAGCTCGGCCGAGTTGTCAGCGAGCACTAAATGACGAGGAGGTATCACCCTGATGCCGACGAAGAAACTCTGCCATTTGTTCGCAGGCATCAGGTTCATGCCTCCTCGTAAGTTAGAGCTCGCTGACAACTCTGCCGAGCTAAATTCTTGATTTGTAAATGGGGCTTTAGCGCGATTAAGTCAGACTAGCAAAATTCATGGCAGATATTTTTAGACACCAGGAGATGCCATGTTGACATTTCCTCTCTCTATAGTATGCTGACTTTCCAGAAGAAGAGCGATCTGGTGTCCTGGCTTATGTCATGTGAGGAAAAAATATAGCTGTGTTGATTTACTCAGGTTAAAAACACTACGTGAGTGAAATTCTCACGAAAGAAGCTATTATTTACATACTTTGTAAAATCATGGAAGGGATTTTTTTAGAATTAAATTGACAGGACATGTTCGGGTAAGACTTGTGTGACGCCATATCTGAGAGGGTACTCTAACAGGGTTCAGACTTTCTGTCTGCACCGTTTCTCAGAATACGTCGTCAGACTGTATAGAACAGTGTCAGGATCCGAACCAACATCCACATCTGTACCATAATTCAGACACTTCGTCCTTACGGCTTAAGACTTAGTGAAAACCCCACGAACAAAACAGCATGGAAATCAATCATTACTTCTAACGATATCATGTTGATATCAAATTGTCCAAGTTGAAAGCATAACTTCTTTGCGAAAAAGATAACTTCTTTTTCAGAAGTAAGAATAAAGTCGGGAACAACGGAAGAAAGAAAACACATTGTCCTTCAACAAATTTCTACACGTGTTACTTGACTCTTGTGGCAAGAACTTATAACCTGTAGATTGGGTAACTGGCACTTTTAGACCGTACTTTTGACCTCCTGTCGTCGGCATCTGTCTGCGATGTTGTACAGGGTTAAAACTCTGCAAATTGGAAGTTGAGACTAAACTCGGAGGCGCGGATATCACACAGACATACTAAACGCCTCTGGAGCGTACAGTGTCCGCCCTCAGGAGGTAGTCTATCAAACTTGGCAATGACAACGGAAAACCCTATGGGTGTGAAGCCATGTTCTTCACACATGTTCTATATTTCTTTTTCAGATAAGATTCACACAATAGAGTACATACGCTAACTGTTTTCCCATTGCAATAATGTCCCCAAGAATACCCGTTTTGGACTAAACTGGCCTTGGCGCCTAGATCGCGGTAACATGAGCTACTCGTATTTGATATGAATTAGCCTGTATACAAACCTATTATAGCTGCCGGTTATATTAGCCTGTATACAAACCTATCATAGTGCCGTATTCTCACTATTTGCCTGAGAGGGAAAAGACTCGACAGTTAGCTATAATAGTTTGGATACCCACGTGAGGCTAGTTATGAATCGGCTGCAGAACAGGCTGCTATTTTTAGGCTGGACGATGACAAGAACAAGGATGGCTACGAGTTATGGACATGGCTACCAAAGGAAACTTTAATTTCTGAAAACTGCTCGTCTTTTATTTCTTCCTTCTTTGTGATTATTATCTAGGTTTATAGAAATTCTGACGGTGCCGTACACCGAATGATCCAACACTTGTACTGCATCACGATGCCATCATGATCAGTTTGACCTAAAAGTCGTCTGCAGGATCGCCCCGTGTCACGTGACCAGATGTGCACCCTTCCCTGGGGAAAGTCCACATCCTGACGACCGCACGGAACCGCAAAATATCGCGACGGTTTGCAAAGTCAAACTAACAACCGTGGAAACGTTTAGACTACAAGTATTTTAAGCTGCGGGCGTAGATATGCCATATGTATGGGTGCCAGTGAGGATACTTTGAGAATTGTTGCCAAAATCGCGCCTTATACACCATTCCACCAGGGCGGAAACTTGACATGACTTGACTTTGACCTCTCTGTGATCGCGTTGAAATTTGAAAGAGCACTCCACAAATTTCAGACATAAACAAATCTTTTACGCTTTGTGTGTTTTGTTGTCGTTTTAGTCATAACCTTTTTATTTTGCATGATAATCCAATTCTGAAGTCAAGAGATACACTTTTCTTTTAATTTTTAGTTCAAGTCGAGCGAGGTCACAGTGCGATCGCCGTCTAGTGGAATGGGGGTCTCATTGTGTAATATCTAGAATTTACCGGTGAACAACAGATAGAGGATAGCAAATATCCCAAGACCCAGTCACATTTGTCATGCGACAGGTTTTATACGATAGCGCATTGAGGGCATTCTTGAGATAGTCGTGAATATGTCGTACAGCTGTCTTGAGACTAACCATGATTGGAGATTATCAGTCGGTTTTACCATAGCCTTGATACCGGCCTACGACAAGCGTCGTACAACGACTATGATGGCCACTTTGATGAACTGCATCATCGAGGGACCATCATATCAACCATCATACATACTGTATATGGTAACGTTAATGTCGATAACAGTAATATAAACTCAGCAAAAGCCATGCGTTAATCTCATGCTTTGGTCACAATTGGAAAGTTGGAAAATTGACAGTTTACATGGTGTTTTTTCTGGCACATTCGGTTGTGCCGGGCCCCGGGTTGGTTTTAACTCGGAGTTAAGACCACGGTATCTGGCAGTCCACCGGGACAAATTTATGACTTCGGACGAGCAGCGGCGCAATTGTGACCGAATCATCAAGTGTTTGTTTTCAAAGTAAGGGTTGAAGATGAACTCATTTTGATTCGCCCCTACCAGGTTAAGGTAAACCCTTAAAGTAGGTTAAGGGTCTCTGATCGCGGGTTCATTTTGTTTTCGTTGCTTCCTTAGCCAACAAACATGGAAAACAAAAACCCACCAGCCGTTGGAATCATCATACTTAACAAGATCCTGAGCGAAAATATTCGAACATCGCATACTTGGCAACTTCGTCATTGCTGACCTATGTAACAATTGGCATAGTGAATACTCGAGTGGTACAGAAATAGCCAAATGGCATTGACACCAGTGACATTGCACTTTGTGTTAGAATAACACACAAAGTTTGCGCGTTGAATGATTCCAAAGTCCAAGACTATGTAACGTTGATGAAGTGAATGGCAAAAATAAGGAAAACTGATCAAGTAGGTCTAAAAACGAAAGTATAGATTTTCACGAATCATCTAGAAAAAATGTGGAAAGCAACAAAATGAACAGAAAATGTCAAACGAGCGACAAACCAACCAACCAACCAACCTACCAACCAACCAACCAACCAACCAACCAACCAACCAACCAACCAACCAACCAACCAACCAACCAACCAACCAACCAACCAACCAACCAACCAACCAACCAACCAACCAACCAACCAACCAACCAACCAGTATAAAGAGTCAGCCATTCTTTTTTCATATGGGCATTCTAGAATCTAGTGACTTAAAACCTGTAAAAAAGTGTTCAAATGTTAATCTCCAAGCAGATCTTACGGTGCCACAAGATAGTATCAAAGCTGACCAAGGAGTACAGTCGGCCAAAGGGAGTCAGACGGGCACCGGTAGGCGGCTGACCTCCTCTAGCTGGCTATACTGCTTGGTCAACTTTGATACTATCTCATGCCACCTGGAATCTGCTTGGAGATTATTCAAATGTGACTGAATAGGGCATTGGGACTTTCAGCGGTGCCTGCAGAAGAACGTGTTGGCAAATCAGAGCAAGGACTGATGGGAAATCGGTCAGGGACGGAGTTTGTTATTCAGGCGAACGGTCATGGCAAAACATGTGCTACACACAAGTCGACAAGTTGCCAGTCGTAAAACCATAAGATATGTCGTAATCGTAACAATACTGCCGAAAAGGAGAACGTATGTCGTAAAATGACTTATTGAAGACAGACTGAGTTATTTTCATCTATGAATTTATCACTGTCACCGTAGTTAAGTTCCTGTGTCAAGGATGACATGTTACCAAGGTCTGCCTACGCTTTTAGTCTCTGACCTTGTAATGAAAACGTAAGATAAGTGCTTCACCACCAAGTGCTGAATAGAGCTGTCAACCGGTTTGAAGGGTCTCTCTAGTGTCAATCAAACCACTAGACTGGACAGCAGCAACTGACCAGCTATCTGGTACAGACCAGTAAATGGACCATAGGGAGTCTGTCTGCATACCCGATGGTTTCTATTAGCGATCGGGGAAAAAAAGCGGCTGTTTCTTGGAATCAACATCAACTGACCAGAACTAGTTTGAAGATAAATTTTAACCTATTTTCGAGGACTTTTGAATTTTTGAAAATGTTCAAAAATTTCTGTTTTGGGCATTCCCATTATATATGCTATGGTGTTTTTAACGATTTTTAAAGATTCATACATATCAGATGCTACAAATCTAAATGTTGTTCACAGAAGATTTTAAGATTATATTTTTAGACGATTTGGAACAACAATGTTGTCCGAATGTGCTGCACTCTTTTTTTTAGGTCAAGCCGTTGTTGATTCCAAAGGTATCAAGGCGTGATATAGATAACCCCAAATGACCCCTTGTTATCAAACCAGTATGCATGGAGAAACGCAAAAACATCAGCACATACACCTCTGAAGCAAATACTGTAAAACGCGAAATGTTCACGAGAAATTAAATTCGCGGTGGGCACAAATTGAAGTGTTTGTGGTCGAGACAAGCAGGTAGGCGGGCAGAAGACAAAACAAAAATTTTCGCCGTGGTTTTAAGTTCGCGATGAATTCGAAGGGATGCTGCGAAAACTAAAACATTATAACGGCCGCGAACATCTCCTATCTTAGTGTACTACTAGGCAACGAACAGTGACCCAAGATTTAGATCGCAATTTGCCTGGGGCAAAACTATGGGTCAGAAGAAGGCATACAGGTACAGCTTCCGACCGGACATAGTTGTAGAGACCAGCTTTAACTTTTAGGTCAGTTCGAGCGATATTTTAACAAGGGTGACGGATGGGAGGAGGGGTAAAGTCAAGTTTGCGGTCTCCATGGAAACGGCCTCTCGGTACGCTGCTTCGGGACAATGATGGACTGTAGTCTGTAGGTTCAGCGGGGGAGGATGCGCCACATGTGAACTTTCGCCAAACATCTACACTCACTTAGGTCCTGATGTGACCCGGCGGTGACAGTTGAAAATAAACGACGGGCAAGTTGAACACCGCGTTGTACAGTGCTTTTTAGAAATTTATTCGATGTATAATTGTAATAGATGAGGTGAGATAATTGAATGTCCGAATAAATTGATTACTTTGTAGTTTGTACTATTTGTTATCGAGATGATAGCTGACTGGTAATGATTAAAATCACGCGTGTTTGTAACTAATTAATGGAACACTTGTTAAATCACATCATTACTTATCATAAGTTAGGGACATGCTAGTATTACATACTAATGTTTTAATCAATCAATCTTGCTTGGAATATGAAGAACAGGACAACTGACAGGTACTTCCGATCCTTGGCTCTTCTTCAACAAAACCTTACCATGTGTGCGCAACGCAACGTAGGAAAGTTAGAACACAACACAACAAGTTCCCGTGTGCTAGCCAAGGTCGCAAAAGTTTCGTTCAATAAAACCAAAGATTATTTACTATGATGGGAGGCTTTCTTACAAAATATTACGTGTACTGTATGCAAGTAATATAAGATTCTTATACATCGATAGGTAATAACTGAAAAGAAAAGACCATCATCTCGACATCTAGTTCTGACCTTGTTGGAAGAACCCACCCCTACGTCACGAGGCCGTGTTTACCATTGGGTAGGACAAAAACACAGATGGAAATGATTACTATGCTACATCGCAAGAACGCTTGGCAAAAACGTATCAAGATTGATCGCTCGCGATTGTACAGTACATTTAGGCAAGCTTAAGGATTCTTCCAAGGTCATTTCGGTTCAGGACACGATCTTGGGCAAGTTGCCAAAATGGTTCTTGGTGAAAACACACAGAACACTGCGGCTCAGGAGATTGTTGTGAAACCGGTCGGTGAAATACAGGCCCGCACAGCTGAGTGACAGTCAGCTGTACATAAGACCGCTACCTTCCGTCGGGGACGAACCGTTTACACCAAGTTGAAGAGTTTTCAAAGCTACAAAAATAAACTACCGCGTAAAAGAATCATCAACAAGGTGTCAGAAGAAGTACTTGTGGGTATGACAAAATTTCATAGCCCGCATTTTTCTTGCAGTCGGATCAAGCCTACAAACAGTGGATTTAGTAAGTCCCTTTCTTTGCGGAAAGAAAATGGGGTTACGTTTCCTATTTCCAATTATACCTCTCAGCCTTGCGTGCACTTCTTACAAAGAGGCCCTTTCTTTCGTTACTCGTCTCTCTGTTTTGTCAAGGACCAATTTCGCGAGACATTTCTTATGCAGTGTTCCAAAGCGGCTCACATAAACGAGATAGAACAATGCGTTTCTTGTATCCTATGCAGTGAAAGTGTCGATACTGGCTGGAGCTGCAGGGGATTCCTTCTGTTCGAGACCAGATTGTTTTGATTCTGGGTTCTGCCTTCTCCCCTTAGCCGTAAGACAGGGAAGATAACACACACTGTCTAGACGCCTCCTGAACACTCTGGGCGGAGAAGGTGACCAACTTTACATACCAAACCTCAGCCCCTACACCGGAAAACTTTCACGCAAGACATTAAGCACATGTTTTTTCTTAGGTTGAAAGTAGGGTTCGTTTGGGGTAAAGAATAAGGAAGAGGGTGATGCGAAATCAATTGATGCCCCGGGGTGCTCTAGCTTAGCCTAACAGATGTCAGTAACTGTTACAAAGCAAGTGTTTGTCTATGTTGTAGATCTAGAAAATGTGTAAGCTGTATATTCTAGATGAAACATTCGCATACCTTAAGCGATTGGTCGACAGCCGAATCAGAATCTTCCTCTTGAGGCTGAAAGAAATGAAAGGAAAAAAGGTAAATGGACCCCACTCACTTTTATTATGGATTTAAAATGGTGGATTAGAAGGATTAAGAATTGACCTACCAAGTTTTTCGACGTTGACATCGCCACAAAGTGAGTGGCGATCAGCACCAGTGTGCAGTACCGAAGGCTCGACATGACGCTTACGGTCTCAGTGGCCTGGTCGTCCGAGGAGCCTGCTTTTGGCCGTACGGTAAGGTTGTCCTCGTCGTGTGAAAGTTCTCCGTAGTGACTGCTGCTACTACCGACTAGCCCGTGTCTGATGTAACTCAAAACACACCGATTGCCCTCTATATATCGCCACTGACGCCACACATGACTCGCAGGAAATGCACATTTATTATACAGATGCCCTTGCTGAGGGTATAAGCATAGGCAAATTGGGAATACCTGTGGCTTGGCCACCGGTAAGGTAGGCGCCGATTCGCCGACGAAGTCTAGCTACGTAATCATGTTTGCGAATATGACGCCCGTTTCACCCCTCCTGGCAGGGCAGCCAGGAAAAGCCCCGGTGCTCTGATCTCTTAACATACAGGAAGGATTTAAAGTTCCGCCGAAGTTTGACCAACATAATGGCTCAGTTCCAAACTTTACCCTCCCCTCTTTAACAATTTGGAATTAGCACCCTAGCAAAGGGTAGACCTTTACTATGGGACCCATAAATAGTAACAAACTTTCAACCACGTTTGGTTGTAGATTGAAGCCATATGGAGTGCTGGCCTGGTTTGGCGGACCGTTTGGATCAGTTTGCGCTGCGAAATAGTCGCGTGCATGCAGATCAAAATACATGCAGCTAGCTCCTGCCGTCTTTCAACCACGCAATTTCTTGCTTCCTGCGATTCGCACGCAATCGGTCGAGACGAATCTACCTACCGTGAAATGAGCGACCCCTTTCTCTCAAATATCATCAACTGATTCGTTCCAAATGAAAATCACTATAGAGGGGTCTGTCGCCACATTTACCCCCTGCTATGGTAAAAGCATGTGTGTCAAATTTATCCAAAGTTTATGCCAAAGCTTTGTCTAGAATACCGAGAGGTGTCACAAAAGAATGGTCACTGTATGTACAGAACTCAGATGGATTGAAGTCTACATCAAACACTTCATGCCTTCTCACATACTCATTAGGTTGTTGACATATACGGTTTTCTTGAGAGAAAAAAACAACCTCTGTAGATCTAATACGTGTTGGTTTATCAAGGGCAAATGCGCTTTTTTGTCATTTTTTTACTGGGAATTCGGGTCTCCCCTGAAAAGAGAAAACGTACATATCCCTCCGTGTTCTCATTATGAAGATGCAGATGTAGGCTCACGCGCAAACACGTAAACTGGGTTCAAATAGCAAACGGAAGTATATTGTAATGTTTTACTCATCGGCATCCTGTCATATTTTGGTGAACCATTGTAAACGGTCGGCCAGATGAGTTAGAAATTCACGCACACTCAAGAGCGATCGGGGTGGAAGACGGTCTTTCCCCGTTCCGGCGTCGCTCGCGTTGCCATGGGAACCCCAAATATGGTCATTGGGAGAGGCGCCAACGTCATAACCTTGCCTCGCGGAGTCCCTCTGACCCTCCGTGGTTGGTATATATCTTCTCGTCAACATGTATCATGGGGACATGTTTACGTATACTCAACTGTGTAATCAAGTACACGTGGCAGGGAACAAAAACATGTGAAAGTTGTAAACATTAACAAGACAAAGGCGGAAAAAATAACGCGAGGTCGAAAGGCTGTTTACGCGAAACACGCGAAGGAAATTGTGTTTTTACTTTGTTTAGTGCTTTGCAACTAGAAAGACAAGTGGAAAACCTTTAACAAAAGTTGTTTCAAGTGAAATGAAGTGAATTGACACTTGAAGCCCTACATGTTATAAGTGTAAAGTTAACAAAAATATCCTCTTTTCCGATGGTGTAGTTTTTAAGCTAACAGCAAAATCTTGCTATCAGGTTGCGAGGTTTGGAAACGTCCATTGTCACAAAAAGGCTTTTAGCACTTGTAGATACTTCAGAGACGATGCGATATTTTTATCGGAACAATCTTAACTTTAAATAACATTCCAATCAAAATCTAGATAGCAAAAACAACTGGAGGAAGTACAAAACAAGATAACGACATTTTCTCCTAAGACTATTTCATGAACCTGAAGAGCATTGTAAGGAAGGTTTTCCGGTTGATGGAGCCAAAGTAAGCATCACCTTGACCTTAACTTCTCCGTTTGTGAAGCCAGGAGGAAAATGAGGATTAATGGTTTTGGGTGGAGTCACTACTGTAGTCCCCTGACAGGAAACGTAGAGGGAGGGAGAAGTTTTAAAAGGAATCCCGGAGATTTCATTGACGTGTGCGCAAATTGGAACTTGTTGCCTTCGAAGGCAAACATCCTAAGTATTACTAGGATACATTGGTTCATTCTTTTATGTAGTTGACTTTATCGTTACAATGTATGGAGAACAGTTCGCCTCTACCACACCCTGTACAATATACAAAACATATAATTCATCAATAGGTTAAAAAGTGTAACAAATAAAAATTGGTGATATCTACCAATATTTGGCTTCAAACATTGCTTTCGAAGCGAATAGATGAATTATAACGTTACAATAATAAGAGTTCTAGTCGAAGGAAGCTCTCAAAGTACAGCGACATAAAACATTTTCACAACTGAAGATGATAAAACAAACATGTATGTGTACTTGAATGTTATTTCATCTGTAACGGTGTCCGGATATGAAGTTTAGAATTTTAATACAAACATGTATGAGATTAATCTTGAAAACTTAGTGTTCTTGTGGCCAGGAAAAGAACAGCCGCTGGTTATGCTCACAAAGTTCGGCGTGCATTGGAGTTTGATTCTATGCGATAACATCTAGAGTCCGAGCCAAGTCAGTTGAAGAAGATAAAATACCTCACTCTCTGATGCCATCTGTTATGTAATGAGCAACTTCTCAGCTATGTACCTAAAACTCTGTATCCACTTGATGTTATCATGTTAGATCCCAGTTTCCTTCTCTGCGTTAAAAAAAAAACCATCGGTTGTTGACCAAAAATCGACGTGTGTGAAATGTCAATGATTTTCAAGGTTTGCAGAAACAGCTTTAACGACAAATTACACAGCCAACAAAACATAAGATCCGCAAAATATAAGGTTCACAAAACAGCAAAAGGTCACAGAATAGAGATAGAAAAACAGCGAATGGTCGTAGTTGGACCAAACAGGTGGCTTTGTTTTAGAAAACATGTTTTGTGTTGACGTTGAAGTTAGGGAACACGAGACCTCGTTTTGCGACGTGTCGTCACCAACACAAACCTCACATGATCATCACGCGTTACTAATACGGAAGGAGATTTGAAAACAAACAGTTGGTGGCCTAGTTTTTTTTCCGCGGGAACTGCCGGCCAATCTCCGGCCTATCAACACACGTTCCGCACGTTCCCAGGGTAATACAACCCGACCAATGCAATCACGCGGTTGTAGGTGATTGACATGTCCTCGTTCCCAATTCCTCTTAAGCTGGCGGAAGACACGTGATAGTCAGAAGGATGGAAGGCCAGTCATTAAAACGACAACGTACGGATTGAAGAAGAGAGACTTTGCATACTTTCCCGATTTCTGAGACGATCTTATCTTCTTATTTCTGAGAATCAACTTTTAAATCAATCATTTGCACACTAAGGACTAACTGTGCTTGGTAAATTTAAAATGATCTTCCGTAAATTTCTAGTTATCAAACCTAAATGAACAATCAAAGACGACAGATAGCGTGACAATGAATGATATCTGAAACGTCTGACGCATGGAATTTTGTATTGTGTAGATAGATAACTAAATACTTCTCCAATGAAAAGGATTTATGTCGAAAACCTCTCAACAAAAATAGATATGATAAAACAAGTAGATGGGTCGTTGACCGGTTATTTACCGGGATAACTTCCTACGATTTTCCTCTAACCCCTCTCATGTGTTTATCTTATCTAAGAAAAGATAGGAGGCGACGCTTTCTACCAAAATAGTGAGGAATTTCAGAGGAAGAGAGGACAGTCACCCGACCTGATGGAACTAATGGACCAATCGCGACTGGCCATAAGTTGGGCCAATGAGAGCTCATTATGATGGCCAGTCGGGATTGGTCCATCAGGCCGGGTGACGTGCTGCCAATGAGAAAGTGGCATTTAGACACGTGACTTAGGTGGATGCGTCCACCATCTTGTTAGTCAAAGGTATGGTGCATTAAAGAGTTCTTGCTGAGTTGCTTGGGATTAACCTTGTTGTAAATGAACGACTGCACACATCCTGTACTATAGATACAATGTACTAGTGTAGGCAAAGGACAAAAAGGTATTTTGGTCAACTGAGTCTTCCATGGATTTTTGTAATGATCTCTTAAGTTTTCCATTGACCTTTCAATGATCTTAAGTTTCTATCAACGATCTGTTAATGATCTTAGAGCTCTTACAGAGATCTTTCAATGATCTCCAAGGTTTTCCGTAGATCTTTCAATGACCTCCAATGTCTCTCAGCGACCACTTCATGCGTTCAAAGGTCTTACAATCGTCTTCAAGGATCCATTAAGGTATGCCAGAGATCTTTCAATGATCCTTAAGGTCTTCACAAGGCCATCCAGTGATCATTCAATGAAACCGGGGTTTTCCACGCATTGTAAGCGTTGTATTGATGACTTTTCAAAGATCCTCATCACAGTCGTCCAGTGATGATGATCTATCAGTGATTTCAATGACCAATGATTTTGATCACTAATCCGTTACCCAAGGTCAAGGTCGACCTTGTTTGCTTTAGTCGCGGGTAGCGACCTACGTGAGCGATCAAGGCTAGACTCCAGGCTACGACCAAGGTCCTGTGGAAATGGTAGTCTCCGAGCAGACCCTACGGTGCGTTACAGATAGTATCAAAGCTGGCTAAGGAGTATATCCAACGTATAGCCGCCTCCCTTTGGCCGGCTATACTCGGCCGCCTCCCTTTGGCCGGCTATACTCCTTTGCCAGCTTTGATACAATCTCTTAAGGCACCGTAGGGTCTGTTTGGAGACTATGCAAATGGATTCTAAGAGGCAATTGCACATCTGTCGCCCACAAGCTGGAAGAGGTGTAAATGTGTCGCTGAACAATATCGACGATTGCGAAGGAACTAATGAACGGTTTACAGTAGAGCATCTAGAGTCATACAAACATTATGTAGGCAAGTAATACATATATATCGTGGATTTTTTACGGTTAAATCCAGTCTAATAAGCTGCAGACATAATGTTTCGGGAAAAGGAAATGTCCATTATCGATGCCTTCTGGTACATGGCCAATGCTAGGGTACATATCGATGTTTGGTGATAAGGTGAAAATAATGCCCATTCATTCCCTTTATGTCACATACTGTAAATGTATTTAAGTTCGTGGGGATTTAATTTCGCGGTAGCGTGGATTTAAGTTCGCGGTAACACCATAGACTGCAATCTAATATCATGATAGAAAAATGTTCGCGGTGGTTTTAAATTCGCGGTGAAGTGGTCACCGCGAAAACCGCGAACATTAATCCACCACCCATGATACCATGATATGTTAGGAAAATACTTGGCAATGATTAAAAAATGCGCGAGAGCCAAAATTAAGGCAAAAAACATCGAAAGTTCTGGTATTTAAGTCTACTTTAAGCTGTGACATAAACTGGAAACAATAACGTATTGAAACGACAGCTCAATGTAAATTAGAGGTGGGTACCGGTACAGGAAATTCAGGTACAGGTACGGTCCTGGTCCAAAGACCAGGTCCAGGCCCGGAGCTGAACCTACTTATGTCTGTGAAAACTTGTGAATGAGCGATGTTCAAAACAACGGTCCATTTTGCTACGAAGGAATCCTTTTGATGGAGTACCCTACTTCTACTGACGCCCTATCGTCATGTAAACTACACCAATGCCTCTGTTAACTGGACAAAGTTTGACTGTAAAAATTTGGTACAAATGACTACCAACTCTCCTCTACTTCGCTCTTGTTATTTTCTTGGGCCGATAAGCCTCAAAACACGTAATCGCCTGCTTGTATAATCTGTTTATTTTCTAATCGGTCCAAAATCCGGTCTACTGATTTTTAGGTCCATTTTTTCTGGACCGGTTCTACAAGAAAAGCAGTGTACCGGTAAACATCCTTAATGTACATAATGTAGCTTTACCGTGCTTCCGGCAACTGTTATTCAAGAGTGCCTAATGGCACACATCTGTTTTGCTTTCTGGAGCGATGAGAACAAGGTAACCTTGGACGGACACACGAACTGAAGAGGAGAGTTGGTCAGGAGTAACGATTCTTCAGGACGCTGGCCTCGAAGCATGGTCAAGGTCTCGGTTATCCCAACACGGAGAAACTTGACCGTGGCACATGTTTTGAATAGCAATGATGAAGTCCATATGCCTCTCTGTGTGTATGTATGTTTGTGAGGACAGTATAAAGCCAATTCTAACTTCGCCTAATGATATAATCACAGATGACATACGAGGTATGTGAACAACTGTCTGTATGCGTTTTGTAGACTAGAGACCTTGTCGAGTGAACGCCATGGTCAAAAGGCCAACGCTACCTGGTAGAAATTAGCAATACGTGTACAAATAAAACGGTGCTATATCAACCCCTTAGGCGTTCAATAACTTCTTATTTTTGAAGGACATACTCTAACAAGATCAACATAAACCCTGATAACGTTACATTTCAAGAAAGTTGGAAGTAAGAGAACTTTATTGATTTTGGATGGTCTTGATGTTACATGTATTTGTGTATTGATAGCTAAGCCGTGTGTAAGTGTCAGAGACTGGATTAATTTGTTATTTGTTATTGGGTGGGCCGACTACTCACTCTTTGCAGCCAGGAGCTGGAATTGCGAGGAGCTTATTACAATAGGCGGGGCTAAATCGCAAGGGTCTGGAGCGAGCTGCCATTCGGCGCCACTCAGGTGACCTCAATATGACAGTAGTTGCCCCAGGTGCGGCCAAGGTACTGTAGGTTTTGAACTGCTCACACCGCACCATCGCACATGTGGAGGGTTCTTTAACGCGCCCGGGGTATGGCTCTCCCAAGACACGGGACCTCCATTTAACGTCCTATCCGAGGGACGACTCATTTTCACTTGAGTAAAGTGAGGAAAGTCGTGTAAAGTGCCTTTCCCAGAGGCACAAGATCGGCAGCACGGCAGGCGGATTCGATCCCGCAACCTCTCGGTCACGAGGCGAACACAATACCACTGTGCCACGAGGTCCCGCCAAAAAAGATTAAAAAGATTTTAAAATTTTTCTTTATTCACGAGAAGCTCAAATCGCCCTGCAGGCCGCTTTTCACTGAGGTCATAAGGGAAGAGGTAGGTGCCAAACAAAACATTCAACAGAGATACAGTTTACATCATTCAAAGTCATGATAAGTCTATACATGTATTTCTAGATTAGGTAAGATGCCTAAAATCAATAGATGGGAGATAGCTGAAGGTATCTCAGACATGAGAATCAAGACTGTTACTATTCGTAGTCCTTTTCTTTACAAAGTGATGTTGATAGAATCTGACAAAAGGCAAAGACCACC
Organism: Branchiostoma floridae; assembly: GCF_000003815.2. Taxonomy (NCBI): domain Eukaryota; kingdom Metazoa; phylum Chordata; class Leptocardii; order Amphioxiformes; family Branchiostomatidae; genus Branchiostoma; species Branchiostoma floridae. Next base: position 12,273,145 of record NC_049990.1, on the reverse strand, counting down.
TAATGGTCTAAACTTCAATACCACGCGCTACATGTGACAATGATCTGATGGCATACCGCCAACGCACACGCCTACCTTCCTCCCTCGCCATGCCCCCAACACACCCCAACCTCTCCGAACCTGAGATGATTGAGTTAACAGGTACAGTTGGACATGATGTTTGTCCTACAGGGCCTTCTAGGTTCTCCAAGGCTCTGCCTTAGACCTATAGGTACCAATTCCCAACCAAGAACCCGGCCGGGTAGCTTTTGGAAACGAAAAATACGATGTAAGAAAGGCAACAAAACAAACAGTGCAAAGTATTCATGATTTGTGTATATTCCTTGATAAACACTTTTATTTCTCGTGTCTACAAAAATACCGACCGGGGCCCAGTCTAAGCCTTAGACTCTTAGACGGGTTGTTTGCCACGATGACGTAACCAAGCTGATTTTTCTATCGGGTCTTCAAACATAATAAAGGACATAATGCTGATTGGATGAAACCGGAAGATCCATACCTATCAAGTTGCATGTGAACGTCTTTATCCACAGGTGGACCGTAGGCACAATATGGCAGCGTTTGCACGGTTTAACCATCCAACATGGCGGACAATGCTTACGTCATAGTCATGTGAATGCAGACCCCTTACACTGTACCCCAGGTGACAAAACTGTCTTCATGGTATTTGTTATTGTTGTGTACGTAGGCGTTTAAAGTATTTTTACTGGCACTGTTATAACACATTGATAGGCTTCTATGAATTTTCATTCCATCCCTCACATAGAAAACTAAAAATTCTGGAAAAAAAAGTGGAAATAATGACCAAAGTAAGTTTAGAGAGTGTCGTAATGTCTTTCTTTGTATGGGTGACTTGAGCATGAGCGGGACCATATGATCATACTTCAGTGAGTTGAGAAACTTGAGTATTATAGGTGAAGTGTGTTATTCATTTGTTTTGTCGGACTCTTGCCAAGAATGTACGGAATGGAGTGTCAACATAACCCAGACCTTGACATGTCGAGAGTGACAACTACGTGACAACAAAGTCGATGTGGATATATGTTCTGGGAGAAGGTAAGTGAAGGTAAAGCCATAGCCTTTTTAGGCCGTGTGGGCAGTGGGGTGTTATTCACTGTGTCTAGGGCATGGTATTGGAAGACGAAGCCCATGGTCCAAACCCTCTCGCTTTCATTTGCTCCCCAACCAAAGTCAAGTACCCATTTTTACACATGGGTATTAAGTGCCTTTCTCAAGGGCACAACGTCGATGGCATGTCAGGGAACTCGAACCGTGGCCTCTGTATCCTGGGCCCAAAACCCTGACCGTTATGCAAACATGGCGCTACACACTTCTTCTTGGAGAGCCGTACATTGAATCTGCTGTGGTCTACAAGGCTTTAAGTTTACTAAGATGTTCTTATCTGATTACTAATCATTTATACTATGCAAATGGTCGGCTGGTGGCCTTTTGGCGTTTGGGATTTCTACATCTTAAATTACAGAAGTTGTTTGAGTAGCATTCGAGTCGATTCCTAGCAAATAAGTCTTGTTCGACGTTCAATACATAGACTTATACCCACGTCATATGTTTCCATTTTGCAAGGTTTAGTATAGAACTGAGGCATATTCCTGGCACGGAGCACTGACGACTTTAGGCAGCTGTCCGAACTGTAACAACAAACCTAGGAGATTTAGAGGTAATAGTTATAACATGCGTAAATAGCTATAACAGGTGTTGCAGGTTCCAAAAGGACATGTAGTTTTGTTGAGCTATAGATAAGGTATCTTTGACAAATGCTCACCGACTGAACAACATCTAATGCCTTCAGATCAACTATCTTGAATCATGAAATCTTGTCAAACATAACTGACCAAACATTAGTTAACATGCTTGCTAATATAACATACCAAAGTATCGTGTACTGGGCCTGTTGTATATACTATATGCATTACACGTATATTCAAAGGATAGTCAAAGATTGGTAAATAACATTAGTAGCTGTCGGATATCTAGTTAAAACCTGGCAGTCATTCCTAGTAACTTTGCACCTGACCTAAGCCTAAACTTATAAGGCCAAGGTAGCGTTGGTGCTGTATCAAGAGTATAGTGTAGCCCCGGCTGGACTCCGAAGACAAATTTGCCCCGGTGGACTGCCGGATACCCGGGGGCACCCCTCAGTGAACCCCACGGGTAAGTTACGACGTCTATTTGTTACCGGGCCCCGGGTTCATTTTAAGTCCGACTTAAATTTAACCCGGGGTCCGGCCAGGCCCCAAAATGCCAAGGGAGCCGCAAGGTGTCCCAACGGGCCACGTAGGGGTAACGCCTGAAAGAGCAAAAAAGCAGTCCGTGAACTGTCCCTTTTTCCCATTGGACCTAAGCCCTTTCTCGAAACTCATACATCTAAGCGTAAGACTATCAAAAGACACGTTGATAGTTGATATACCTCGTGAAGTATCTGGGTTATCGTGTTTTTTTTCTTATGACATTTGTAAACATGCTGCCATTGCTGCCATTCACCCGGACAGCCCTGACCCTTAAAATCTCATTGATGACCTAAATAACAGCATGATACTCTGGATTATGTAACAAACGGATAAATTTCTGTATACATGTTATGATTGTTTCTCCATATGTAACCAATTGTAGCAAATACGTGAATGTTAGAAAATCCTTGACCTGTTAAACACCACACATGATACTACTCGAAATTCCCTTCGTGTAAAACCCAAAGACCCAGAAATAAATTCCTTATCTAAACCTTTTGAATCACACGTAATAGACCTCTCCCCTATTTCCCAACTCCTAATCCCTTGGGTTTAATTCTTTAATTTCACAGGCTGCACTTGTGCATGGAAACGGTTAAAACCATTTGTAACACACGATACAAAGTCAAAGTTCTCTTTGTCAAAAACCGTAAGTCCTATGGTTAATGTCTGTTGATATTAAACCCTTTGAATCTCACGTAGTAGGCATCACTCCTATTTCTAACCTTCTAATAGCTGTACTTGCGCTGAAAACCGTTAAAACCGTTAAATTTCCTTCAATTTCAAAAACACACGACCTCCCAACATTCCCCAGACACAGAAGACATTGATAGGTGAGTGGAAGGACGTTGATAGATGATGTGTCAGAAAGTGTTTACTTGGGGTAGGGGTGGGGGGTGGGGCTGATCGTCGTTGGTGGGTGTATGTCAACGTCTGATCGGATTAACGACTGCTACCTGTCAATCATGTTGTCCTTTTGCACGAAACACTAAAATAAAACATGGATAATGTAGAACTTTAGCCATTAGAATACATACGTACTAACTACCTTCTAATTCTACATGTATGCCACAGTATATTAATAACAACACTACTAATTAATAACGGTCTCAAAATGGGACCTTTCTGTATGTTACATTTTACCTTCTATAAGTAAATTTGCCAAAAGGCTAGGGTTATGTTTTGGGGTGTCTGTTCATGTATTTTGGACAGCATATCTTGTTATGTAGTAATTTTAAGGACGCGAGATTAAGTGGTAGTCAGAGAATTCGAAGTTTTCCCATGTTTGTGTGCCAAACGCTCTTAATGTTTAGGGAGTGGCCTTGAGAACTTAACCAAAAGGGCCAGGGTACAGTACAGGTGCTTTCAAACGCTCGTAATGTTTAGGGAGGCAAAGGAGTTGAGAAGTTAACCGAAGCCGACCAGGGTACAATACAGGTGCTTTTTAGTTCAGCAATGATTGTGGTGTTGGGGAGTCAAGGTCCCAACTGGCCTGCGTCAGTCCAGTCACTTGGAGACGTGCCCAACTTAGCACAGCTAAAAGAAGGTCGAGAATCGTCAAGGCTGTTCTTTTTTACAAGATAAAGAAAGATACAATAGTGCATTGTTATCAACAGAAAAAAAGTTACGATTACTGCTATCAGTGGGACCGCTAAGAGCTTTGATTGAAAGGTACCCCTACCCCGAGCTTTTCTTTCTGATTTATCATTTGCCCTTGGTATAAAGAGTTACCACTACTTCAGTCTTATCTGTAACCATACAAGGCTGGACACCAGACTACAGTACAGGTGCTTTTTAGCTCAGCAATGACTGTGGTGTTGGGCAGTCAAGGTCCCAACTGGCCTGCGTTAGTCCAGTCACTTGGAGACGTGCACAGCTGAGAAAGAAGGTCGTCAAGGCTGTTCTTTTTTACAAGACCATGTGTGTGTCAACGTTTCCAGGTGACGTGGGGCAAAACTTCCCATCCTCTTTATCTATCATTGCCAAGGATTAGTCGGATGCTGTTTCGTCTTACGTTAACTGTATGTCTTCATATTCATCGCTCAAGTACGGGAACCCCCAGAAGTATATCTAATTTCTTTCAGATCTTTCAGTGAACGCTAGATGGTCTTTTAGTTGTCTTTCCTTGATCTCATGATCAATGACCAGTGATGCATATGTCTGGTCATTCATCTGTAAAAGAGCTGTCCTAAAGAGATGGAGCCTTTACCTAATTTAGGGAAATCCAGAGAGGAAATCATTAATTATATAAGCCTCAACAAATTTGACAAATCTCTAAGTTCTTTCAGAGTCTTTCAGTGAACGCTAGGCGATTTTTCAATGGGCTTTCCTTGATCTCAATGACCAATCATGGTTGGTCTTTCATCGGTTAAAAAAACTGTACAGAAGAAATGCTCTACACTGCTACACCTGTCACTACTTGCCCTTACTCTTCTATCATGATGGAATGCGCTATATCTAAAATAAGATACCGTTTCTAAGAAAATACCTCGCCCCACGGCCTTGTCCCCAAACGGACAAGCTTTGAACAACCAGGCAGTTCAGTAATATATATGGTTTGTGTATTCAGGTTCGTAGTTACTTTGGAAAGCTGCCAGAGCTTGCTCGCCAACTGATACTATATTTACTTTGGTTCTTACATATACATCGTACGTAATGCATCGCTTCACCATGCATATTTCGTTATCAAGGTCACTAGCTATGGTTTGTTTTGATAGTTGATATCACCACATTGGCTACCACATTGTCATATTGAAAAAGACTGTATAAACAATAGAATGGGTTGAATATATCTAGCTTTGCCGTATCTACTTGTGGCTTTGGGTTTAAAATGTCATAGGGAAAGCAGTGTTCCTCCAATGAGTTGCATTGTATTTCGCGTTCATCGGCCAATATTGCAACGCATTTTTTAACCAAGCGTGTATGTGGTTAAGTATGTGGTTAACTCATACTCCTATCTTAAAGTGTAGTGGATTCTTTAATAGTCTCTAAGCAGACGTGTCAGCTGGATGAAAAAAGAGAAGATTTTGGCCAAATAGGGACAAAAAAGGTGCCATGGGATGTCAGTCAGTCGTTTGCAGTCTATCCAGCTATATGCCGGCCGACCAGTTCCCACCTAGGCCAATTAACTCCTACTAGGCTGTTATTCCTAACTTGGCAAAAGTCCTCCAAAGTCCCCTATTACTATACGGCCAGGCGGGAGTCTGGTAGAGACTAATTCTTTCATTTGCGTGACACTCTACAATACGGCTTTACGACTGAAGCAAACAATAACGTTAATGGCATCCTGTTAGGGCTTCGACAAACAAAACCTTTCAAAAATGTCAAAGTAAAAGTCAAACAGGTTGCTGGCCATTGTATTCTTGGCTGGTATTTTGCGCACAATAGGGAGCTTTCGGAAATTGATGACTACCTTGCACTGAGTCTTTGCCAAAACACTTTGTCAAAGGCTTTACCCTAACTAGGCTGGCGCCACACGTGGCAGTGATAACGAGCTAAGAAGATTTACGTATACACTTTTGGGATGCAATACTGCGTGGGGGATCTGTTCAAAACATCATCAACGCTTGTTTTTCAGGGATTTCGCAGATACGTATCCGCCGTAAACACCAAACAACATCCCCACAAAAGGATAATGGTCTGAACAGAAGCCAAGTCTTTAACACTGAAGCTAAGGCAAAACAATAGTACGCAAACCACAAAACTGTTCTGGAAACAGAGATAATTTGCAGGTATTTCACTCAAAAAATGCGGCACGTTGGCGATGTCGTTGCGGCCGAGCGATTTGACAGAGTCAGAGCGCTCATCGAATCTTGATAGATAAACGTATTTTTCCGTTCATGAAGGTTAAACAATTTGTATCAAGTTGTTCTGCCAGTCCATTCTAGAGACTCTGAGAGTGATGGATGTCACTGAGAGTCCGGAAGTAAATCTCCGTTTTTTAAAAATCCAGTTGTACAGATTGAATTGTATTTGAATGCTTTTTGTATGTCTTGTTGTCTTTTGTCATACTTGTACGTTTTGCAGTCTCATTATAAAGTCAAAGATAACACAAATCCAATTAAGGACGCAGCAACGCAGCAACCCAGTGAGATACTCATGGAAACTCTGAGTCTTTGAATGACTTGGTTTTCAAGACGATGCATCAAACACGAATTATTTCGAGTGAAATAAGAAATATAGCCTTGACCCGAGTTAACCTTGAGTCAACTAACCAAAACGCTGAATCATGGAAACGCCTCTAAAATGTCAATCATGATCAAGGACATGTCCCTAATTAGTGCAATTAACAACGTTACGCACAGCAAGACGTATCCGTGGTAAGGTCAAGGGCAACTGAGGACAAAAAGACGAAAATAAGATCTTAAAGGTTAAAACTAACCAAGGACAGTGCCATCATTAGATAGACGCTGGAAACCTATGATTCAAGGTCTGTAATTAAGATTTGGCATATGTTTTGATTACATTTGGCAAGGACTGCACAACAAGAACTGAAGCTTAATCTTTTAGGCTAACCAAGCAGTCTGGCCTCAAGCGATATAATTGTTGGCATCCATCTGTCTCGGAAGACAATGGTAGACAGACAGGGTGGGTTGGGCGACCCGTCTACCTGGCCTGCACGTGACTTTTTAAGGTGAAGGGGGGTTGTGCACTTCACCACCTTCTCCACCCTCTCGTCTACTGGCACACCAAGTCCTACAAGGGCAAGAACTGCGTGCAACGTGTAAGACGGCCCCAGCAGATGCAGGTTTGTTGTTTGGAGTTTCCGTCTCCTAGGAGGACTTTCGACCAAGGATTCAAGGGGTTCCTTCTACTCCGATATACATTATATATGTAATTGAATGTGACATAAAGAAATATACAACAGTGCATTGACAGACAATTGTTATCAACAGGAATGATATCACGATTCCTGCTATCAGTGGGACCAATAAGAGTCCTTGACAAGAACCTACCCCCCCCCCCCCCAGCTTTACTTTCTGATCTATCATTTACCCGATGTATAAAATGTTACCACCACTTCAGTCTTATCTATAGACAACCTTCCTTGTCTGGTACCACGCACAAGAGATGTATACTACATTCTTGGCATACGCTAAAAATACCACACACTGATATGTCACTTACCGCCAAGTTTCATGGCTGCAATTACTTTACTAAAAGGACAAGAGTTGAAAGTGTTTGGGGCACTTTTGGCCATCAGCAAAAAGCATGATGATCCTTTCGAGGGAAGTCTCCATTTAGTAACAGAATTTGGCAACAGTCACTTCATTATGTTGGTCACGGCATCATACAGACTTATGGATCGCTGATCGAGAGAAATACAAGTGCAATGTTTTAACACTCCGCCAGGTGTCAGTTTTTCATCAAGGCCATATAGAAAGTCAAAATCACGTATCGACCATTTGAGACCAGAAACGATTGAATGTGCGATCTAGGTAATTCAGTTAGTAAGCATGTTTTTTCTAAACAGTACGCAAATGAAAACACAGTATGATTTATATAGAAATCACATTCAGGCAGGTTACTTTACTGCAGTAATTTCTGTCTGAGAAACAGAAACGGAAAATGAACGACTTTATTATATATTACACCTAGCTGGTACCCTTGTTGGGGACAGTACAATATTTCTTCAGAGTTTGATATCAGATGCTTGGAAAACCTTTGCCAGGCACGCACCTTTCTATGTTCCTCAAGGGCAATATCATGAAACAGCTCGCTAAGTGGATTTTTGGTGATGTTCCAGCTATAACTAAAGACGAAATGGAGCAACGCCAGTAAAACAGAGGCTTATCAATTTGAAAAAATAATGCAAGAAGACGTTAAATGTGTTTATTTATTTTGTGTGTTAAATGTGTTAAATGTGTTTACTCCTATCCTGCTTGCTTAATGATTAACCTTTTCTTAGTTCAACAGAAAAAAATGCAAGACAAACGAAATCTATTTTAAAGTCTTCTTCTTATAGCTTACTGGGATCATGCAGATGTTGAAGTCAGCGGAGAAAGACGCCCATGCTATGTTTCACCATAACATGCGCCAATGGCGCACACCCTGCTACAATATTCTGGAGCGAACGTGATTGTTCTAGAACAGGTCTTCATTGTCCGTAATAGAGATTGACACTTCAGAGGATTTTCAAGATGAAGTTCTTTGAAATCGTTTTCGCTGTCCTAAATTATGTTTACACATAATGCCTAATAACTTCGTACTTTAAGCATAATGATACTTGTCTCTTATGCTAAAATACTAGTACCTCAATTGACCCTACGCCATAAAGCTATGACAAGTTGGATCGTGACGTCATTATCAAACGATACAACAAAGCGATGTTAGGTAGTCCAGTGCAAGGACGCTGGATGGCTAAGGTGGCGCCAATAAGAAAATTATTTTGGTAGGTTAACCCGCAATTTTCAGATTTTATGGCTTCTGTACCACAAAATATAAAAGTTGCGGAAAGCCGTTTTCCTAAGGGGCGGTTAGGTTTGGACGAAACGCCCCCTCAGACCCCGGGAAAACAACAACAACATTCCCGCCAACAGCGTTTCCTCGACCAGAAGAGCCGTAACGTTACTAGCAACCAATCACCAGAGAAGGGCCGTTTCAGCAACCAATCACCAGAAAAGGGCCGTTTCAGCAACCAATCACCAGAGAAGGGCCGTTTTAGCTACCAATCACCAGAGTCCTTCAGTAACCGTAGACTGAAACGGAAGGGTGACGGCAGAAAATTCGTCCAGAGACGGGTAGTTCTTGTAGACTCGAAACAAAAGGAATTTGCGCGGGGTTTGGAAGATGGTGTCTCCAGACCTTGGGTCTTACGCCGTCTCAGCGATAAACCTGATTCAAATGAGGTAACGTCAGCAGTTCTCTCTCTCTCTTTCTCTCTCTCTCTGTGATGTACATTATAATATTTTAGTTAACTAACGTTATAACAATAATCCCAAAGAACAGTATTACACGTAAAAGTATCAAAGCACTCGCAACTTAGTTGCTCATGCCACACAAATTTTACGTTCAGACAGATATAACATCTATTATCATAATACCGGTACGTTTACGACGACTTCTCTAGCCATACTGATTTGACAAATTGTCAACGCATCATTTTCTCCAGTTACATGTTACTGTTATAGGTTACCCTTGCCACTTCTTCTGTGTAACTTTTCTGCCACTCTTGTCCTGCTAAAAGCGTAATATTGTAATTGTAACACGCCGCGGAATTACACGGCGAACGGGCGCGTGGTTGGGAGGGGGTACAAAAATACCGGTAGGAAGAAACACGGCACAATTAACTGCCGCATGTACATTTATACATCCTCTGATGTTCCTTCCTTTTCTGTCAGTAAATGCATAAAACATAAACCTGCATGAGCATACAAAATGTCATGAGAAAACGGACGTATACTGTCAAGAATTTTCATTTAACTTCTGTCCGTCACAACCGTTATGACGTAACACTTTACTGCTAGCGTAGATATAAAATTGGCGGGAAATGGCTGCGTACGTTCAATTTTGCCCATTCAGTCGTAGATCCGGGCTATTATGCAACGGTTCGTCACACTTTTACATGAATTGTAGGTCACCAACAGAAATTCAAGATTGTTGTTGAATCATGTTCGTCTTGTGCCGTGAGCATGTGTAATTATGATCTATATAAATTTGGCAATGAATGTGACAGTGTATTCGTCCCACGACGAGCTGCCTACCCCGAAATTTAAAAAAAAGTATACTGAAAACTTTTGTCCTTGTTGTCTTCGAATGCATTGTTATCGATGCTTTGTAAATGGTGTATTGGACACCTAGATGTCTGAAGTGTGCACAGCTCAGAAATAACTATTGTTGCATGTGTAGATCTCTTTAAGTTCCAGTATTTTTAATCTACCGGTGTAAGTCTTACTACCGGTATTATGCCAATGCATGTTAACGTTAACCGTTAACTGTTGTAGATTATTGTACTGACAAATTAGGATTGTAAAAGGTTACTATACTGTAATGAAAATGTGGAAAGATGAATGAGAAGTAGCCAATGGTTATCCCCTTTCCGCAGGTTTTGGTTGGAAATGCGGTGTGCAGTGCATGTGGCCACCGGTCGGCCTCTCCCATTGTGCAGAGGGGGAGGGTCAGCCCTGATGTGGGCTGGCTCACTGTCAGCAGGGTGGAGGGGAAGAAGTCTGCACGGCTGATGGCCAGGGTTGGGGACATCACATCTAGGATGTCCATGGTGGGTGAATATTGCTTTTCTCTCCGTTTCTCCACTGCAGTTTCTGTGTACTCTGCCAGATGGCGCTTACCTCTGACGAAGTGAAATCTGTTCCCTGGTTTCTTTGTTATACTGATAACTATGCATATAACACGAAATTTGCTGATTTGAATAAACATCAATTAATTGTGTTCATAAAGAAGGGAATCGGTTTCCAAAGACCACTGTACCCCTTTGAGCTAAGTACATGCTATTGAAAACCAATAACGTTAAACAGAATATAAGCACACACAAAATAACAACAATAGTTGAAAGCGAAGTTTAGCAGCTTCTTGCTCAAAACATCAGCGCATATACATGTCACGTTGTCTTACTTCCTAGGCGCTGAACACCTTTGAGAATGCATTTGACTTTGTGGATGACGAGGTGAGATCGTAGTTCTCATTTGCTAAAAATAAACGATTTTTTTTACAAACAATGATGTGAGAACAACAAATATTCCATGTCACAAGATTCAAGGATTTTTCATATCTCGCATTTCGTAACTATCTTTATCTACCTGTATCTGTTTAGCCGTTATAACCGCCCTTGAACGTAACACACGCCCTTGAACGTATTAAATTTATCAATCGAACCTTTACACCTCTAGAGTCTAGCTGTATAATCTAACGAGGAAGTTCTACAGCACTTGCTGACAACGGTACTACGATAGTTCAAAGGGTAAAAAGAATTGAACACATCAGTCAGTGCAAAGACAAACTGAAGCTTGAGTCGAACTGACTTGACTTGCACTAGTAAGTTACAGTACGTACCACCTTTTGTATTGTTTGGCCATAGTCTCCTGATCAGTTGAATCAGTCTTGATCTCTTTCAGGATTCTTTGGATGATTTTCGTGCCAGGGTTGACAGCATTGACGACGGAGAGGTGAGAATTTATTTTTACACAATCACAGCGAAACGAACAAACAAAAAATGTTTAAATGCGTTTAAAAAAATACATATTCATTGGATGCTCTAGTCTAGGAACATTGCACAAGATATAACCCGTGATTCAGTCTGACTTGCTATGTGTTCCCTAGGTTCGTGTTGAGATGAAGACATTTATCGAACGTTATCGAGAGATGATGGACCACGTGGAGGAAGTGAATCAAGAGCGAGAAGAGGTAAGTATACAGTCTGTGTTTTGCCTTTACAAGTGTAAATAAAATATCAATGCCTTCATACACATGGACTACTTTTGCCATTCTTACTATTTTGAGATGATATTCATATTGTGCACTATGATATTATCGAACATAGTAACTAAGACAGTAATGATATTCAACTTTTCTCTTTGATTTCAGATCTTAATGTCACTTTCGGATGTAAGTATTGAGGACCAGGAATGCCTATTTTATTTTCATTTGTTTCATTGTTGTTAATATGCCCATTTGGTGTGTTTTTTTATTCACTTACGTCCCTGTGAAAGTAACGAATACATGTAACGTCGACGTCGTCTGTTATCTATCGTTACAAATGTCACAACTCTATTTCCAGTGGTTTGGCATTGATCATCTGTATGACCTGGGCAGAGTAAGTACTGTTATTTCAATTTCATTGTTGGCCTCAATTAAATCTGGTTCATGAAAACATAGATACGTATGCATGAACATTAGTTGATACTTCATAGCTAGACGTTTCTGTTGATATGATTGATTCTCTCAAACTTTATTGTTGATACGTGTATGATTAAACCAGACGTCTCCATTGATAAGATTGAACGATCTTTTAAAAATGTTCTGTTTACATACTAATATAATTTGTACTTATTTTCCTGGATGGTTCTTATAAATTTGCTTTGATTAATAAAAACAATGGTGGAGTGTCCTACAAACAAAACATAACAGCATTGGTTGTTGGCATAACAGTGACTCATTATAAAAGATAATCTAAAGATTGTAAAGTGTCTTTCTATTAACATTTACTCCCATTTATTCTTTACTCTCTCCTTTCTTCCTTAAGGAATGGGATAGACTGGAAGCCAGTCTTCAAGAAGCAGAGGAATCGGGGAGTTCCTTCAAGTAAGTCATGAGTTAATTTCAAAGTTACAAAAGAACCTCTGAATTAGTCATTGATAGATTACATCATCACTACATGTATTGTCAAGAATAAAGATTCTCAGTTGTTTGCAAAATGTTGATGTATTTGCTTTTGGACAGACGAAGACAATGTGGCACTGCACTCAAGTTAATAACTAATATTATCAGTGACACATACACAGTATAGTCAGAAGGTAAAGGTAGTCTTTTCTTTTACCGTCCCTACCGAAGTCAGGAACCCATATTTACACCTGGGTGAAGTGAGGAAGGTCGTGCAAAGTGTCTTTCCCAAGGGCACAACGTCGGGGCACGGCGGGTATCCAACTCGGGACCTCTAGATTCCCAACCGAACGCTCTACCAGTTACGCCACACACGACGCAGATGCGCCACACACGACGCAGATGTTACTAAGTAATATAGAAGCTTGTATACTACAAGGAGGATGTTCTCAAAAACTTAAGACATGTGTGTAATTTTGTTCTAGGGAAGGTCTGGTGACAGCCAAGATTGCCTCTGAGAAACTGAGAAACATGAACGAACAAATGATGAAGCTAAAACAGCAGGGGCGGAAAATCGACCATTTGACGATGTGAGTTATGCCCAGTAGTTGTCATCAATTTAATCAATGCATAACTTCAAGGATCAAAGATCAAAGGTACGTTTTGTAGAATTTTGGATTCAAAACCGCAAATATCCTGTATATAAAATACATAATTGACATTTGCAGATTGACATTTGTAACAGAACATTGTTACAGATTGACATTTGTAACAGAACATATTCGCATGTTTTTTTCCACATCTCCAGTATGATAAACAACGCAAAAGCAAGCATTTCCACATTTTGGGTTGCCAACTGAAAGCGCATAAGCCGCAAACAAAATGGCTGACAACTCAAGTGGTGGTGAGAAATACGTATATTTCTCCCAACCACAATTCGATACATTCTCTCAACTACAAAAATCCACATTCATATATACGCTCTAAATATTGCTGTTCAGTGTAATAAGATAGATATAATTTATGATGTAGAAAAATGACCAAAACAGTGACTTTACTTCAATGTTTTGATTGGTCAGATTCTACAATATGTACCAACTATTGTTAGCTACCAGCTAGTTATAGTCAGGTTGCCTTGTCTAGTTGCCTTTGGTGCATGTCGCCCTAAACCAATGCCATGGAAAGGACACAAGTAAGTTCTAAATGTTCGCCATAATATTTTGTTAGCGCCATAATGTCTGTCCTTGGTGCTGAATGACTGTTGATTGTAATATCAAGCCAGCTGCAGCTACAGCAGCCTGCCCACTGTCTTCATTGGTACAACCATGAAAGTATTCAAAATGAAGACTTCCCATACAATAACTATGTTGTTTTCAACTCCATGTTGGATGATAATAAACCAGAAGGGGAAATGTAATTATTTTTGGACTTCATAGTGTGGTTGTCTATGCTCTTACATGTACTTTGATTTTTCATCAACAGGGAAAAGGAAAACTTACAGAAGCAGGTTATCAATGCATTCAAACAGGGTCAGTATGTTATAGTATGTTTTAGAATGTTATATCTGCCTTTTACTAAATATAAAGAAAAGCATTTGTCGAGTGAAGGATTGTTTCTTTCAGTATTTCGTTAAGGCATAATAAACCAACGAATCCAAAGCATTAGGCTTAATGGCATTTTTTTCAGATTGCAAATGTTAGTTACGGTGGCCCAGAAGTCCAAAATTCAAATTAAAAAAAAAAATCAGATCAAAAAAGCCCTTCCAATATTAGCAAACACACAAAATATGACTATGAAAATAACTTGTACTTCTGGGTCACCGTGATTAGTACCGTTAGGCCACACCAATTTAATGTATTGGTTCTCGGATTTTCTGACCCATTTTTTTCTGATTTTGAAAAAAAATTTAGTCCCAAGAAAAATAATATAACTTAAAAGTTTTGCTATTGCAGACCTTTAAAAAACCCCATTCCAGGGGCACATACTGTTGATAAACCAATCAGAGCGCTTATTTGCTGTCACATGATCAGAACAGCGGTATAAAATCAAAGGAAGAGATTCATTGGATAAATCATGCCATGAAAAGCTGAAAACTTGACTTACCTTGATTTTTGTGTGTTATGTAAGTTCACCACAGATTTTTTTGCAATTTTTTCTTCTTTTTTTCCCAACCGACCGCCCCAATATTCTTCTGAAAAATCCGAGAAGCAAGAAATTAAATTGGTGTGGCCTTAGGATTGTCAATATGAAATGATTTAATGCAGCTTGTAACTTCAGTCAAGCAGAAACCAGACCAGAGACAGAGTGAGGGAGCTGTCCTGAAAAATGCTGCTGCTGAGGTCCAAGGACTACTCACAAGGATCAGGACAGAGGGAGAGGATGGTTCGTATATGGATATGGAGGTGTTCAAATTAGTTGTAATATTGAGGAATCTTATATATATGTGTTTTAATTGCCAATCCATATAATATTGGCTTCACAGATATATCACAGTGGATGCCCGTATCATGTTACTTTAAAGACCAAACCATCTAACACTGCTGTATTAGATGATAACAGAGGAACTGTAAAGGTAGAAGTTTTAACAGTTTTTTTTTAAAACATCTAGTAAGTTTATTCTTGGTTGAATGAGTTGGGTTTTGTAGTCTTGGCAGTTTCTTCCTCAATAATGGACTGTACTAAGTTTTAGTTTGTATACCTGTTTATTTGTGCATGTTTTGTGAATTGTTGCAGCTATTGCTGTGATGGAAGCTGAGTTACAGAAGCTACTGACAAAGCTGGAGGAACAAACTGTCAACATGAATATGTGAGAATACACTCTACCTTATCATACTTCCAATTCATAAGACAACATCATTGCACATTTGCCAGCTACATGTACCAACACATTTATGGCCAAGGGCCAAAAGACAATTGAATTATCTATTAAGAAACTATGCTTTCTTCTTGATAAAACATAAAGCACTCCACTTTTCTTAACCAAAAGAGCAAAAAATCATGATTTACTTGATACACAGGATTGCTGCTGAACTGGAAGAAAAGAAATTGGTGAGTCCTGTCTTTCACTTTAATGTGTATATTTCAAAATTTTCTACTGTTACATTGGTTTCTTCTTTTTTTCCATAAAATAAAAACATATGTAGTACAAGGGAATTCATCTTCTTGAATTGACCAAGAATCTTCTTCAACTTAAAATATTAATTAATGGCTAAAATTCCTGCTCGCTGCAGATGTACCAGAAAGTGATGGAGGAGAACACCAAGCTGACCAATGAGAAGCTTCTGATGCAGGAGAGGATGGAGAAAACTCTGGATGAAGTGGTCAGGCTCAGAAAGGTGTGCAACATGGTCTTACTACATCCTTTATCTTAGTGTAGAGTATTCCACTGAACAATATTCATGTATTAAGGAAAAGATGAGCATAAAACAATGTTGACTGATACTAACATTACATGTATATAGATGTTGACAGTTGTAAAATGGAGAGCAAGATGAACGAACAACACAAAGGATTGAGTACAACTCTGATTGATATGCATTTTGTTATTGCAACATATATTACAAGACATGGTGGTGACAGACTCAAGTCATAACTAATATTGATGCCGCCACCGGAAACGAAAGAGTACGTGGGTAAATAAATACAAAAAAAGAAAACAAGACAACAAATAAGCAAAGCACCTAAGCACAATTTACAAATGAAAATTCAAAGGGATAAACTGAGGACATGATTATTAGCTAAGTCCCTTAAGACTGGTAGGATACTGTTTAGTAGATTAATATTTATGGTGTAAACTTTCCAGTGTTACATTTCAGTTCAGCTCTACAGACTAAGGCCAGCAATATGAGAATAAGAACTGGAGGAAATTAGATTTCGACTATTGACATTTTTACTCTGTAGGCCTTGAAGGCTCAGGGGCAGGTTGAAGAATCAGCAGGGATGAAAGTCAAGGTCAAGGTAGGGTTTTCTTCTCACTTTTCATTAGGTTTGGATCTGAACATGAAAGGTCTATCCTCCCTATGTTTACTAAGCTAAATCTACAGTACAATGGAAATCGATATCCATGGTACTGAAAACACAGTGGTTAGTGCATGGCTGTCTTCAGCTTTAATTTTTGTAACATTCATTGTCTGGCAGCCCAATTTTGTTAATTTTCATTTGTGAAATATGTACTTTCTGCTAATGAAAACACATTGTCATTGATTCCTGTCATTAAGCTCAGATTGTTGGACGGGAGGAGTGAGTTTTTTTCCAACAAATTTATTTCCAAGAACAGAGAGACAGGTCTTGGAGACAGCCCTTGGTTAGTATATACAAATCAAAAACTGTTTCAATGCGTGACGTATTGTCTGCTGTAGCTCATATCAACAAAATTAATTCTAAGGGCAAGTTTTGTTTTTCTAGGAGGGCAAGTGGCAAGATGAAGATGGAAAGTGGTACGACCCAACAACTCTTCTGGTTCAGCTCAGGGGTCTGAGGGTGAAGACCACTGAGACTGAAAAGGTAAGGGGTGATCATCTACAATACTTAAAGAAGATTAGGACAGTGTTCCAGTCATTCTGTTCATCAAATCTTACACCAACTCTACTGTATTACATAACAACAGGCAGGGATTTTATATGGCATTATCGTGTTATATGCAATAAGAAAAGCTGTGATTTTTCAATGCGTAAGTCATATGCATTCCCAGTAGAAGGGTGTGTTTTGTGTTTGAGATTAAAATTGATACTTCAAGGCTCATGGTATTTGTTCTTCCAACAGGATATTAGGAGATTGAAGGTTCAACTGGGTGAGATAAAGACAGCTCTAGAGGTCAAGGTAATCAGTCTTCTTATTTCATCAGCAAGTTGGCATAACTTGGTAGAAGAAGTTGGTCTACAGGAATTTTACAGGTAGAATTTGTCATAGAAAATTACATTTGATGCAGCCTTTAAAACAGTTTCATGTCACAAGACCATAGTAGTAAAAAGTTACTTGCCAGTCTCTTTTTGATATGTGGGAATTGCTACCATTTCATGTAAGAAAAGAAATAGTCACTAGGGGAATGATGGCAAAGCTTATAGTATTCTAGATATGCTTGATGTTTTGGTCTATCTGCCGACAGGATTCTTAACATTTGGAGACCTAATAGTAGCCTTCTAATATTTATTTTTGTTGCTTCCATATCATGTCACAGGAAACAGAAAACGATGCTTTGATGATTCAGTTGAAGTCCAGACCCAGAGTGGTGAAGTCCAAAGTGAGGGTTGAACACACAACAACAGTCAGGTGTGTTTCTCAACAAATATCAAGCCATTAACTGGTTAACTTTGTTTCCAGTACCCAAAATCTGTCAAGAAAGCAATGTATCCTTAGAATACTAGTATCCTTAAAGTTTTCTTCAAGTCTTTTATTTGTTGCAACAGGTCACAAACGACTGAGTTGGTACAAAGTCCACAGGTTGCAGCAGAGAGCTCAACATGTAGTCAGTGTGGATGGTCCAGACAAGATACTGCATCAGTCTCCTCATCAGGAAAGATAGGGCAGGTACTAGTAAGGTTTCAAATTATTTGGAAAGCTTACTTGTGATTGTTTTTAGGTGTTGACTGTCAAAAATCTTTGTACAGATTAAACTATCAGGCTTTTAGATTACATAGCTATGATCTCAGAAGCCAATATTCCAGTAATATGCTCTAGAATGTGATTCATGCTTGACATCTTCATGTTAACAGGAAAAGGGCATTGGGCAGGTGCCTGTGCAGTCAACACCAGTACACATGCAGTCATCAATTCAAGAAAACGAACAAAACTCAAAAGTCATCACTGCACTTACTCAAGAGAACAAGGAGCTCAGACAGAGTCTGGAGATGACAACGGACAGCTTGGACAATGCCCTGGAGGTACATCATTACAACATGTAAATGCATTTAAGTTCACTAAGCTTATTCTACAGTACTATTGGAATCAAAGTGCATGGTACTGAAAATACAGTGGTTAGTGCAAAGCTGTCTCCAGTGTTAATTGTTCGTCTGGGAGTCCATGTTGCTCGTTTTCATGGTTGATTTTGAAAATACATCTACATGAAAATATGGAAAAGGAGTGTTTGCAGTGGTTTTGAGTTTGTAGTAGTGCTATCTTGCAAACTTAGATGCATTCACAGTGCTGTACTGCAGTCACATATTGTAATAGAAAATCTGGCGTCTCTACAAACCACCTATCAGAAACCACTTACTGGTTATGCGCAAGGCTGCTACAAATGGGCATAACAGTCAACTTTTGAATTTGACAGTTCTGGCATGGTCAACTATCAATGATATAACCGTGTCTACCCTCTGAATATGAGTACAGTTACTGTACTACTTTCCTACCATCACGTTATACAGTAGGTCGTATAGAGAAATGAATTAATGCTCAAAATGTTGTTTCTTGTATGTAATCCTATGTCTTCACTATGGCAAGTACCCCAAACATTTGATTGACTAATAACAATGCTTTAATCCAGGAGATAGAGAGACTGAAAGCTGAGCTGGAAGAGCTGAAGAGCCATCAGACTCAGGACCAGTACATGTACATGGGTCCTGATGTCAGCATGGTGATGGACATGTCTGATGAGGAGGAGATAGAAATCATGCATCAGGACTACACTAGAGAGGACACGCAAAGCCTACACACCATCCAGGAAACAGAGGTGACATTTTAAAAGAGAAAAAACAACACAGCATGCCTATCTATCATACACAAGCACAGATCCTTCTAACCTGTAGGAGAGCATCCTTCCTTATTGTGGTTAATCCTAATTAGCAAAATTTAACATCAACAAACTGCAATTTGAAAGAAAGTTGAAGTTTGAAAGGAACACCACAGCTTAGGAGGCTGAACATTGCGGCCTTTCTTTCTTTGACCCATGAAATTAAAAAAAAATCATTTAACCCTAGTTCACCTTTATCTGTGGGGTAACCTATATCCGTTGTTTATAAAAGTAGGGTATAGAGGGATATCAAGTAAATGGACGGTGTTTTCAAATTGGCAGTATTTTAAAAATATTGCAGGTTGAAACCACCGTCTCTTGACTTGATATCCTTAAAAACCCCACTTTTAGAAAGCAACAAATTTCAAGGCAAAGGTTACCCCATGGATAAAGCTGAACTGCCGTCAAATCAGTTGTTTTGGTCTGTCTTTTATCTTGGATACTCTAGTTAAGTATTGCTAGAGGGCATTGAATGTTGGCACTCCTTCTATAATATCACCTTGCTAAATCTATGACATCTTAAGTGGTTAGGCAATGGAGGGAAGGTTAATTTGCTTAATTTTGCATTATACTGATTCCACGGATAAACCCATCAAACTAGTTTTTGCTTCCACACAGTTGGGAGCTGCAGCACCTGAACAGAGTACCCTGCATGAAGGCAGAGGTTCCAGCCTACACGACGGCAGAGGTTCTACTCTACCTACCAAGTCCCCCTACCACCCAGAGTCTCTACTACCTGGGGGAGATGCCAGTCCATGTCCTCCTAGCACTGCAGACAGAGAGGACAGCAGCAGAGGTCAGTCTTCTTTGGACCGCAAGAAATTCTTGAACTATAAAATCACCATACATTTAGTTTGAGTTTGACTGGAAAAAAATACACTTGTGGTCTGTTTGTGCAGTACTTCGTATTAACTGTAGAGACATTTTTGAAGACTGGCTTGAATCTCAGCAACAGACCTCATTCCAAGAAAGTTTTTGTAATTGTCATGTTATCAACATACTATACAACTTTCATAATGCCATATTCAAAACAATCATCAATTTTTAGAACGCCAAAACTCAAAGGATAAAAAAAGTGCACATCTTATTCACAGTGTCATGTATATCTTTGCACATCATGTTGAAGAACCAGGCTATTGTAAAGAAATAAAGATATCAGTTATCAAATTCTGAGGAAAGTTTCTGCGGTTCTCACTGGCCACAGAGAAGGAAGTGTTAGTGCACCTGATTTCACCTGACAGCCACCTGGCAGCCCCCACCTGCAGCAGTACCCTGATGAAGCGCCTGTCACACATACCTGAGGAACACCTGTCCTCACATGAGGACCAGCTGGGGCCGAGTCATGAGAGTCTCGTAGTGGAAGAGTTCCTTGTCAAACATAAAGTGAGTAACAAGTCTTAAAAAGATAATGGTTCATTGATTGCCTCTGCGATTTCTCGGATTACCTATTTCAAGACAACACTCGAGTGGTTAGGTAATAAAAATACAAATTGAAGATAAAAAAAGTGTTGGTCTTTTAAAATTTTTTTACAGGGAGTGCAGTGTGACCTACAGCCACCAGTTTTACAGACAATGAGAACATCACATCAGACCAGATCAGCCTCTCCACCCAGAATCTTCAGGAGCCAAGGTAGGTGTAGCTTGGTATCCAGCCATATTATGGCTCCCGAGTCGTTTCTGTCCTCTCTGCATATTTTCAGAGAGGACAGAGGGAACTATAAGACTGCTGGATACCAGGCTAAGGTACTTGTGCATTTTCCGCATCCTCTGAATATGTTTCCAACAAAGTAGATGAATGTTTGAAGAAAAGTAGATGATGAATTGATTTGATGCAGTCACTTAATGTTATTAGATTGCTGAAGCCAGTGTAGGTGAATGATTGTTGTACAGCCAGAGCATGCATGACAGTAGCCTGGAATCCAGCCGCGTTGTGCTCTGCTTTCTGCCAACACGTCTGGTGTTCTTTACCATTTGAACGATTGGCATTTACATATTTGCAGAGATTTTATGCAAGATTTCTGATTTGCTGGTTTCAGCGCTTGTTTGAACAGGCGTTCCATATCATCAACGACCCATCTTCTTCAAGACTATTGGAACGATCTGATAAATCAAACTCTTGCACTACTAGGTTGGCAAGAGCGCTATTCAAACATTATTTCCGTTGAGAATAGCCTCTAAAGTCTTTGTTTGCTCGTTTTGATGAAGAAATTCCAAGAAATTTGCTGAGTAGTTCAGGCATTATGAACGTCTGATGCTGCGGGCATTTTTATGATAATGGAACTCCTGTTCGAACGAGTGCTTGAACCATCCATAATTCAGCCAATCAGAAATCTCTGCAAATATGCAAATGCCGATCGTTCAAATGGTAACGAACACCAGACGTGTTGGCAGGAAGCGTACTTCTTGGGAGCGACTAAAGCACAACACAGCTGGATTCCAGGCTAGCATGACAGGCCACACCAGCTTACAATTGGTAACAATTCCTCATTTAAGATTTAACCACTCTGAGTCAAGTACGCTGGTAGGAGCATATATTACTGTGTGAGTGGTAACACTGTCATAAGACACACTGTCATATAGACCTGACCAAAGCTTACAAAATTGTTGTCACAGGTGGCATTCAGGAGTATGAACAGCTAGTGCTGCAGCACACATTAAGAGATTCTGAAGAAAACAAAGAGTTAAGAGAAGAAAACAAAGAGCTGGCTTCCTCTGATACCATATCAAGGTGAGTTTCACATTTTTAAAAGTGGACAGCAGGTTTCATGAACTATTTTTGGGTTCGAGTGATGGGAAAGGAGACTTTGTCCTCTTAGGAACAAGACTTTGCTGGGGGTCTTGGCCCAGTTTTTCGATGTAACATTACATTTAGCACATGCAGCCAAGAAGGTGCAAATAAAGATCATCTGATTTACTATAGGAAGGGTCATAATACAAACAGTAGTCTTACTGAGTAAGTCATAATAATTAGGGGTAAATAAGATACCTACTTTTTTTGTGAGTACTATATTGTTTGGTTTGCATTTAGGGGTGCAAGAAAGTTCCTGAAGTCAGAGATAGCCTCCGCCATGCTGAATGGGGAGGAGCCAGCTGTGGTGGAGTGGGAAACTACAGCCTCGCTGAAGCGACTTCAGAGGAAGGTAATATGTGTAGGGAAGCACTGGGATACTTTAAAAATAAAATGTTAAATTGGTCGTAAATATTCAATGTAACAGTTTTCTCTAATTCAGAACTTGTTGCTATGTTTTGCTGACAAAAGGGGCTATCTCTAAGCAGATGCTATGGTAGTTTAACATAATTTCAAAAGCTGGCAGAGGAGCTAAGCCGGCCTAGGAGTGTGTATGCTACCGGTGCCCGTCTGACTCCTTTTGGCCAGCTATACTCCTTGGCCAGCTTTGATACTATCTTATGGCACCGTAGGATCTACTTGAAGATGGGGGCAGCATGCAATGAAAGTTGTGTATGATGCCTTTCCAAAGGACACAACATGCTAAGCCTAGACCTAGCGACTCGGCCATTTAACGTCACAATGACGTTGTCCTATTTCAATTTTCCCCTCATAAGCTGGATGACATCACTGACCACATCTTGGTCATGACAAAGGAGGCCATGAAATGGAACGAACCCTAACCGCCCTTGCA
>NC_049990.1:12233711-12250153 GCF_000003815.2 Branchiostoma floridae | reverse complement strand
AGCCATGCAGACAGCCAACTCCAAAATCAGGGGCAAGATATCAGACACTTCACTAGCTGGAGCACAGGAGGAAGATGTAGCTTTGCCTTTGTTTTTGAAAATCTGATGATTTCATGTATGTCCAAGAGTGACTGCCTTTAGTTTTCCACAGGAAATGAAAACAATGACAATTCCATAACTGGGAAATTCTTCCTTTGCACACTTAAAATGTTGTTCTTGTTTGACAGTCATTGTAGACTTGGTGTCATTTCTGTTCTTCAGGAAGACACCCTGCTGAAGAAATACCCAGCACTGATTGGAGGAGCACGTTTTAAACACAGGTAATGGAAACTTGTACGAGCATTCCGCTATAGGCTTGATTGGAAAAAACATAATTATAACAATTTTGAGCACAAATTTAATGCAACTATTAAATTGAACGAATAGAATTTTCACAAATTAAATCTTATCATAGGGCTTTTTGGGGTTTACGGAACAGCCTCAGCCCAGCAGGTAGAATTGTCAGTTACCCAGTAATAACTTTAAAAATTCCATTAGAGATAAAACCCCCATGCATGCATAACCTTGGGGCCCCAAAAGGGTAGCCTAGCTACCCTGCAGATTACTGTGCCCGCTGGGCCCAGGCTTTTCCGTAAACCCAGGCTTTTTCAAGGCTTTGAGTGCTGCAAGTATAGATAAATGCACCAAAAACTTGATCACAACTTTTCTCCAGAGCATCCCAAGCTGGTATGAGCTGTGGTGGAGTGGGAAAAAGCAGTTTAGCCTGCAGGGCTCAGGCTTTTCCGTAAACCCATTTTTTCAAGGTTTTGAGTGCACCAAAAACGTGATTACAACTTTACTCCTGACCAGAGCATCCCAAGCTGGTATGAGCTGCATGCAGCTAGCAGAGGAGGATGCTGATCAGGAGGAGGCTGCAGCACTGCCGGTTGGGGCCATGAAGGAGAGACTCAAGTCCCTGGGACAACATGCTGTGGATGTGTTTGGCATGATGATGAACCTGGCCCATGCTACTGTCAAGTATCAGGTACTCAACATTTAGAACAAAAAAAGTGGCTACCAAACTAAGGCGTCAGCAAAAGCATTGTGAGGATTTAGCTTTGAGTTGAAGCATGCAAGGTAAAGGCGGATAGAAATCTGTCACAACTTTCAAAATGTACTGTTGAGTTACAGTGTTGCGTATCTGTACATTATTTCTTAAGCACACATATGCCATGGGTTCAGATCTGCACTAAGAGTCAAGATGTCAACCTTGACCTAAATCCAGACTTAAACCTGAGTTTAGGTACTATATAGCACTATTGTACAGTCACCGTGACAAAAAATGTGAAGTGTATGCAATACAGTAGTCAGACTTGTTTTGAAATTTGAGCATATTTTGGGCTTTATTTAGACAAGTTATGAACATTTTTCTGTAGTTTTGCACTAAGTGCTTAGCTACAGAATGATACTCAAATGGCATCTGACAAACCACCACCAAAATTGAGCTCAAAACATTTAGCCCAACTGCCTGGCACACCTTGGAGAATACACAGTCCATATCATTATATCATTGGAATCCAGAATCTACACTGTATCATCTCACAAGCCTTGACCTCACTGTGATACTAATAGCGTACACAATGGAGATCTCCAGAAGAAATGTAAATACTAGCATATCCATATCCAAGCGATGCCTTCCCAGATTGGCTACATGTAAACAGTGTGATTAAGCACCAACCCCCTACCCCCTGGGCTAATTGCCGCCCTTTGTTGTCCCTTTGTCTGGCGTATTTAACAAGTAGAGCAGAAGATCACCTGTATCAATCACTCCACCTGGTGTCTGGTTACCAGGTGTGTTTTAGGATAAGGGTCAGAACCTACCTGGTTTACTGTACAACACAGGTCACCATAATGTCAATGGTCTTAACTCCATTGAGTAAAAAAACAGAAAAATTTTGAGCAGGAGTCATTTGGTGATCATAGAATTTAATGCAAACTTAGTTCAGGCTTCTTTTTGAAGTGAAATGAAACAACAACCCTTTTTTAATTTGGTGAATAGAGAAATCTCAATAGAGAAAGCCCAAATTTCAAATGATCATGGTTCAAAGTAAGGGTTTATAACACAATTGTAATTTCAAGACCACAAGCATAATTCCCTGGTTTTGTGGGACTTTTACAATCACATGCGGGTCGGTCTTCAGCATAGCAACCGTACCATTGAAACTAAAGACCATCAGTCACAATGAAAATCTACTTGTGTTACGAGTCCTGTCAACTCGTCACATATCACTTTTCTCTGTTGGTGGGAGATTTGGCGTTCCAACATTGCACCAACACTTCCTAAACGTAGTCACTTAGCACCATGCCTTGATTCTAGGTATTGCGTATGTTCAAAACTCTGTAATAGTTCTCTATAGGATTTTAGAAAAACAATCGTTCTGAGGCGGTTGATCCAGTTTGGGCCATTATCTTCACTGGCGCACTAACTAGGCAAGCATTACGTATATATATCATTGCAGTCTGAGGCTTAAAAAGCCTTAAGGCTTAAGCTACACTGCATTCCATAGCAACTGACCAACACTTACGAGTTGGAAGGCTTACTCGTTGTAACTAACTGGCAAGAGGTGGTTCAAATGGGAGGCTTCGAGTAAGCAAAGGTAAGTTTTTGTCTCAACATTCAATTTCCCATTCAGTGCATTGCAGTGAGAAAGTTGTGTTGATAAGTTTGACTGTATCGATAGCCTACTGTTAAAGCTTCATGTAGTTTCTATGTAGGGCACTTGTCTGCTGTGTTAACCCTAAACTGTCATTTACATTTTCCCATATAGAAGTGATGTTGAACCCTAGCAACTAATTTGAAAGAGAATCTGATTTCTGTATTTGTTGTGATTATAACACAAGAAGGGGTTATATTTTGGATATATGTCACTGTCAGCAGTCCCGTTGTTCAGCCACCCTGACATGTCAGATAATTACCTACAAGGTGTTAAAAGTATAATTGTTTTAGGACAAAGATTCTTAATCTTACCCTTACAAATGTGACAACCTTTTACTTAGGGATGAAACTATCGTTAACTATTTGTATTGCACACATTTCTGACCTGAACATATTCATCCGTGACTCCTCTTTGTTTCAAAATGCCATTTACCAATAATTCAGTAATTGCATTACATGTAAAATGCACTTGTGCACTTTCACAAGCATGTTATTAGTATACAGGACATTGCATGATTTTTGCCAGATCCTGTAAGTTTATTCAGCCCTGCAATTTCTTTTGGCACGTTTTGTTTGTGTGTAGAGTTTTCACTGTTTCTGTGCATAAACGTCAGCTTGGACAGTCAACAAAGACTATTTTGTGATGAAGAAACCTCTGATTTTACAATTTACAACCTTGCCAACACCTAAAGGGGAGTTGATACAGTTACTGTAGCAGAAAAAATTCTCTCTTTGAAGTCAAGTCACCGTACAACTTCTTGTACGGGTCTGTGGCACATAATGAACACAAGGTTACGGTTCAGAGGCAGAGAATTGTAAACTTTCTTCAGTGTTAAGTGGGGAGGGGGGGTGTTACTGTGCCACAACCAGTAGATTTCTAGCAAGGACACACCTTCCAAGTCGATTCTCACCACTACTACGCCACTGCACTAGTCGTGAGATTGGTTTCTGTGTTACAGTAGTAATATTTATCTAATATCTATTAAGGTTCTCCAATGAAGTGAAAGGTATGGCGGAACAGGTGTTTCTTGTTAGAAGACACCTGTTGCTGTATCTTACAAAAACAAGGACAGGTGTTCCAA
Source organism: Branchiostoma floridae (assembly GCF_000003815.2). NCBI lineage: Eukaryota > Metazoa > Chordata > Leptocardii > Amphioxiformes > Branchiostomatidae > Branchiostoma > Branchiostoma floridae. Next base: position 12,246,376 of record NC_049990.1, on the reverse strand, counting down.
CAGCTTGAGTCCTTTAGAGAAGGTGTTAAACCAATAGTCCTTTTTCATTTAGAGGCATACCTTGAGTATGCTTATTAGAACCAACAATTCCTAAACTGGTATGATGATGGTGTGTTACATCAGGAGGTACATTGTAGATTTAAGGTTATGCTTTAGAGAATACAGATGTCAATAACAATAATAGTTTATTACAAATTCTTGTCCGAGGGCTAATTGCAGGTACATGTAACATGAAAGGAGACAAATAGTGTACATGTAGAATGATATAAAATGCGTCTACTCTAGTCTAAAAGCTAACTCTAATCTCCCTTATTTATCCAGTTGTAGAGATTGAATTGTTTTTTAATATTGTTTACCTGGCTGTCTAACCTTCATAAACCTAACTCTAAATTGTAACTTGTTGGGTACAACATCTTTTCTTATTAGTAGAAGATGAATGATTGCACCATGTATTTTTTGTCAATGCTGACCTTGTCCCTGATGATGTACCCACAGTTCCAGGACTATGTACACCTGCACCAGGTGATGAAGCCCAAACACAGGCAGCAGATGAAGGAACTCATGACCATGGTCAGTTACATGCACACCTGCAATTATCACCTGTAGAAAAAATATCCCAGCTATTGTGGATGTCTGTAGCCGCTATGAATCAGACTATCATACCTGCGAATGATTGATTGAAGTATGCCATGTAATGCCCCTGCTCTCCATGTATTTCACCCTCAGGGACCCCAACAAACTCCAAGGGTGGGGGGAGCAGTACTAAATCCACATAGTCAGGCCATGTGACCATAAGAATCCTTTGTTTCAACCCTATCTGGGATAGCTTACTGATAAAAATCAAAAGTTTTTCTCTAAACAGCCAGGGGAAACGTTTTCTTAAGGCTAAGATGCAAAGTCATGAGTTTGAGATTGAATATAATGTATTAATGAGTGATTCATTTTGTAATACTATGTAATTTAACTCATACATATCAGATTCTGTAAATCATTTCAGATGATTCTACATTTTGTTGCTAAGATTGTTTGAATGTCCATTATATAATTTGGCGACGATATCGATGGGTTAGTAATGTATTGATCCTGAAGAAGGCAAAAGTGGTCGTTGAAAATTTAATCTGTATGCTTTTTAGTCTAGCTTTTTACTAGGATTAGTACTGTGTTTCATAACTGTGACAACTTCTGTCCTCAGCTGGAAGGTGTAGAAGAAGACGATGATGATGACGATGATGATTTCATGTACAAGGGCACAAGGAGGAGGTCGTCCATCTTACACAAATACTTCCTGGTGAGGCAACTGTCTTTTATTATACATACAAGCCTGCATTTGGCTGTTTACTTTAAAATTTGTAACTCTAAAAAACTTCTGTGCCTGGATTCCTTTCATAGCATCTGTATCAAGAATAAGGCTCCATTAGGTTCCTGGCAAGCATAGAAATATGAGAATAGAGAAGCATAGACAAAAGTTCATCTTGACTGGTCACATATGCTGCTAGAAACTATACTCTAAGAAACGTTGATAAAGGTTAGACATCCAGGAAATAAAATCTGCCAAATAGAAATTACTCAAGCAACTGGATATGATTTTTGATATGGTCAGATGTTTGTTATAATCTGAAAAACGAATGCTATCTGAAACGTCTGTCCGTTTTCAAAATTATAAATCCAGTTGCTTGTTAAATGAGTAATTCCTTGCTATTTGGCATATGCTATAAAATGTATTTTTGTTAACAAAAGTCTCAATCACATTTATTGGGACCAGTACAAACAAGCTTGGAAAATACAAGTTTTCAACAATTTTGGACCTTGAGAGACGACAGCCAACTCCACAATAACCCATGATGTGTTCCCATTCTGCCCCCCTCCCCCTCCCCCAGGACAATCGTATGGAACAGAAGCTGAGAAAGACCATGCAGGTGAAGGGTCTGAGAACCATTGGCAGTGGCTTCCACCTACAGACCCCTCCCCGGCCTGCCACGGACTCCCAACAGGTCCTACATCTCTTACTCACTAGCTGTAGAAAAGATCTAGGACTCACTTCCATACCCACAAAAGCAAGCCTATTAAATTGTTAAGTAGAATCTTATATCCTATCTTATAAAGAAACCAATACATATAGAATACACCGTGTTGTATTTTATTTATGTCATACCCACCTAAGAAAACCCGTTTTGTTGCGAAATGTGCCAGAAGTTGAACAAATTTGGTGCCCTCGAACAAAGTCTTGCAACAGTAATGTTCCAACGTCTGAATCAGGTATTCAAACATTCGATGGCGCAGCACTCGGCCCGCTCGAATTATTTAAATGGAGCCTGTGTGATTCGCCTTTCTAACCTGTCTGATACGGAAGTTATGGCCCGGTCCGGAACACCCGTATCGAACGTTTTCGCATCACAGGTATGACATAAAAAAGCTTATGCACGTAGGTGGGGAAAAGGCGGTATTCCAACTGCAAAATTTCAGGTTGTGCACTACTCTACCTGTGGTTTTATCAAGCAAAATGTGTTTGCCTTTGCAAGTGTGTATTTTTTTTAGCACTGCTTCAAGTAACTTATTTTCATGGGGAATTTATTTTGCAGTTTAAGGGGAAAGTATTTATAGGTTTTTGCAATGTTGGATGGTTGAAACAATACTGTAATACTGTACCTAATACAAAACATATAACGTTAATAACATGTAGTGAGCATTGGTAGCCTACATGTTTCATGTAGTAACTGATATACCTTTTTGTTACAAACCTAGGCCCAGGAACCCAGATTAGTGCTGTCCAAGAGTTTTGTCCAACTCCGCAGCACGGTTTCCCGCGTGGGGACGACAGCGTCGGTACACAGGCCTGAGCTGGAGATCCCCAAGGCCACAGTCTCCAGGGCTGGACTACCTGTACTGGCGGTGGGGCTCGGCAATAGGAAAGGTACTACTATCTTCTTCAACTTTATTTAATTTTTTTATTTATTTGTTCAGCTGTTTACAAACAGCCAGGGCTGCCCAACTAGCCGTAGCAGGGCTCGAAATTCATTTTTGGGATTAGGTGCACTGGTGCACCCAGCTTAAAAAATTGGGTGCACCAAAACATTTTTGGGTGCACCACTTAAATTTAAGTAGAATGTCAAAAAAACCTTAAAACAAAACTTAGTTACAAGCTATCAAATTCTTACACAAGTAACATGACAAACATTTTCATTATCTTTCTAACACTTAGATGTCAAGAATATGATGTATACTAGTACACTTGATATCTTTCCATACATAAGCCTAAGAAAATATTTAGGTGCACCCTGTGCACCCACTGAAAAAAATTGGGTGCACAGTTCCAGTTTTGGGTGCACCTGCACCTGTATTTCGAGCCCTGCATAGGCTATTGCTATGGGCTAACCCTGTAACCTTCTTCAACTTAGGCCACACTATCTTAATTTTATGGATGACATCCATGTGCACAATGATGACTTTTGCCTGTTCTCGACAAAAAAAAAAAAACCTGTGGCCACAGGTAGCATCCCTGGTCAATCAGAATTTCAAGCGGAGGACCTGCTTTACAGGGTAAGGGGGCATATGGTCAGGGCATGGGGCCACAGTGCCAGAGGATGTCAGCCATAAAAATAGATAAGTGTGGTTCTACTTCTAAATAGAGGTTTTATATTGCCAGTGATAGCCACTCCCTTATTGGTCAAACCAATAATTTCAATGCTATCATTGGTTGAACTAATAATTGTGATTGACAGTCAGGGATTTGGCCTATTATTCAATATGTAGGAATACCCCCCTATGAGTATGAGCATACATACTGTGAAGTGATTTAAATGAAGGGGAGGGGGTCTTGTAGTCAATGAGGAAAACGTGGTGAAAGATTTTGAGGTAGTATGGGTAGTCCAGTGGTTAGGAACCATGCCTCTGGAACTAGAAGCCATGAGTTTGATTCCGGCTGTGTCGCTCACCTGACATGCACACTACCGGTATACTGGAAAGGGTTGTAGTCCTTAGGACGGTATGTTAAGCAGTGGTCCACAGTTCATTGTGCTTGTCGAAAAGAGCTAGGGGCATTTCCCAGGTACGATGAACTTATAATACTGTACATAGCATCTGTCCTCTCTGTTGTGACCAGAGGAAGACTAGCTTTAGTGAGCTAAAACTGTAGCGAGATCATTGAAAGAAGAATCACTCTTTACTTCTGGATACTTTAAAAAATTTTACATTTTCATTTCACTGAGGAAGGAAGGTAGCCTGGAATCCAGCCGTATTTTGCTTTGGTCGCTCCCCTGAGGTACGCTTCCTGCCAATACGTATTGGCACGAAGCGTACCTCAGGGGAGCGACCAAAGCACAATACGGCTGGATTCCAGGCTAGAAGGAAGGTGGATGCCTTTCGAAACGTCTAGTAAAATTTTTAAAGTATCCAGAAGTAAAGAGTGATTCTTCTTCAATGTCAACAATACCTGGATGTCTAATCTTCACAAATGTAGCGAGATCACTTTCCTTTTTGAAATTATCAACATCTTTCTGTCCTATAGGAGCCCAGACCACCTACCCCCGGGCCAGGAAAGGCAGCATACAGCCGTGGAGAGACACTCATCTCTACAAAATGACTGCTCTGGATCCAACCTACAGGGTGGTCAACCCGGGGGCAAAGGTCACAACAACAAAGCTGGGCTCAGGGTTCACTGTTCCAATTAAGTTCAAGGGACAAGAGGTGAGGTCAATAGATGTAATACTAGTACTGGGTACATTTGATATGACAACAAATGACAACTTTCAAAGGATGTATTGGTCAAATAATGCTACTATGAATTGATGCTAGTGCTTGTACTGATGGACAACCAGGACAAATAATTGGCAAGATGTTCTTGTAGTCAGGATTGGTGCTGCAGAATCTTAATCATAAGGTTCTGGACTTCAATCCCAAGTAGTCCACAATGTTGTGTCCCTGGGGAAAGCAAGTGTTCTATAATTTCCTAACTCAACTTGAGTGACTTGAAAATGAGTTGTGGTTAGAGATATCCTTTTAGATGGGACATGATGTCAAATGTGTGATGTCTTAGGAGAGCAACACTTAAAGTTTAAGCATGTTATCATAAAGATCCTACCACACTTAAGGAAAAGAGGAAGGGCCCTTCCCGCTGTGAGTGAATAAAACCACTGTCCAGTCTTACAGAGCTTGTACTAACACTAACAGTACAAAACTGAATCGCTACACCCACTGGTTTACCATGCTATGCAAAATGAACAAACTGAACGATGAAACTGTTGTGGTTTGTTTTCCAGCCTAAACCGTTCAAGCCAAAGAGGACGACTCAAGTGAAATCTCGGCCCAGAGAATCCCTTCCCCACCCCCCGGGACTGACTTTTCCCCTCCCCTCTCTGAAGCCTACTCGTGTGCAGGGCAAACGTGCAAAAGGCACCATCAGTACCTCTAAGGTTCAGCAAAGCAGGGACCAAGGGACAGTTCTACCTCTTCTGTTTGTGACTAGCAAACAGATATGAGGACACAACTCAAGCACAATCATGCTGAATTGGACCTGCAATCATTTATCAATTATGCATTAAATACATGTATTGTAAATGGAACATTCTTCCGTACTTGTACAGATAATGAATGCTATCATGATGAAAATATTTTGCAAATACCAGAATAGAATTGGTGAAAACGTCATATTTATGTAACATATCGTGTACATACATGTATTGTCAACCAAATTTTGTACATAAGAGCTGTAAACCAATGACAATAAAGATGGTTAAAAAACTAGGCTTGCCTCTCAAACTGTGGTCTTGGATTATACATACCGGTACATGCTTAGTCCTTATGGTTCAAGTTACAGTAGTGAGATAAAATGTGGGAAGAAAGCATATCCCTTTATATACATGTAAGTAATACACAAATAAGGCTCACGAAAAGTCATCAATTCAAGAAAATTGTGTATCTTGTCTTCTGGCAATGTATAATATCAATATCAATCAGCCGCGGGCATCAGGGTATAAGTTTAACTTAAATAATTGTCAACAAGCAATGACTTTAGATTGAAGTTTATTTTATTACGTTGTGCACTTACTTCAATGTGATTTTCAAATGGGAGTAATCAGAGCTCAGATCAAGTGTAGAAGGTGACATCGGATGACATGTATTCATACATCCTACACACTGGTCTCATTTTCATCATTGCTCTGACAAAGGGGGATGGAGAAGAGAAGGAGGGAAAGAATGAGGGAATAGGGTTTAGAGGAGGTAGGGATGAGGGTGTGGATGAGGGAAGGGAGAACAGAGGGATAGATGGAAGTATTTTAACGCTCTCGGTTAGGGTTGTCTTCACCGCACCACACAGGTTGTGGCGCTCAGATTTGGCCTAAGAATTTGGTCTTCAGCCCAGAGGCACGCCTGTGTGTGAAAAATGGAAAAGGTGTAAATGCTGAAAACGGTTGACGAGATCAACGCAGTTAGTAGTATGAGCTGATGAAAAATTATATCAAACTGAATAATGTCTACTTTTTCAAAGAAGAAACATTGTGGGCAAACACCACAGTACAAGTTATTCTAACTAAGTCACGCATCTTGAATTTCAAGTTGAAGTTCTAGCAGCCCTTAACTTAAGTACCGTTACATAATTTGGACAGGTCCTTAGTGCACTAATTGAAAATTTATCAATTTTTCTAGTCTCCAAACAGGTCCTACGGTGGGAAATGCATAACGTTACTTCTAGAGAAGGATAGCCACACTCCTTTGGCCAGCTTGGTACTGTATCTTATGCCACCGTAGGATCTGCTTGGAAGTTGGAGATCACAATCGTTCCTCGGGATTACGCAGTTATGTACATATAATTCAAATTTTGGGCAGCTTGGTTGATGATTATGTAGTCATTGTGTAGGAAATTCAAAAGCAGGAGTTCTTTGACCTCTGGACAGCCCCAAATTTGTCTGACAAAAAATGACACATGGTCTGACCAAAAACGCTATCATCTTGGCTAAAATGTAGTTATATGGTTTGAAACTAATACACTGAACAGAAAAACATGTAGCTAGACTCTGGGTGTCTTATTTGTACCGAAAACTCCACAAATCTTGCAAAACCGCCCAAATTTCTCAGAGTAAATTCACACCAAACTCACCAAAAAGACGCGCCGAGGTCAAGTGGCGCAAGTGCTGATGGTATGGGAATGTTCCACTCACTTTACGAACTCAAACGTATATCGTTGAGCTGTAAAAATTAAAGATGTCAGTAATTAAAAAAATTAAAAATTATTGTAGTATAGAAGAATAATTAACGTGTTTAAATGGATATTCATATGCAGAAAAAAGGTGATTGAATGGAACAATCCCCCCTAAAACAATGGTAAGACCCAAAGTTCACTGCAGTTGCGCGTTCAGATGACCTTTACCGGAACGAAGACGACGAAACAGCGCAGTTTTCTGGATAATTCTGACGTTAATTTGAAGACTTTATTGTATTAGAATAACGTAACCATGAGCTTATTAAGAGCGACGTTAGTACTTACTTCACAGCAGTGTAAGCTGGCAAGACGGGCGCAAACACAGGTCAGTAACAGCGTGGTCATCACGATCATGCCGGTGCTTGTCAAAAACGTGTGCGTATTTTTTTTCCGGCATGTGCATAGAAGATCTCTTTTTCCTTTCTTGCAAGGTTTCAGTAGATCTTTATGGTACGTAAACCACACAGGAACCTTTATATTATTCTAGCTCTTTGTGGTTACCTAACGAAACGAAGCATGCAGTTGTCTCGTTATACGTTACGCAAGATCACTGTTACATGTGCAGGAGGTTGAAGTGTATCATTGTTCCGCAAGGGGGCGGTGGTGAATGGTCGAGATTGCACACTTTTTAAATTATCTAAACCAAAGAGGTTTTTAACCTTGTCCAAACCAACCCGGTTCAAACCCCATCAATGGCAAACAATGAACGTAGTACAAACTTATGGTTGCTCAAAGATTCAATTAAATTAGCTAGTCCTAATCATTTTTTTTTACATTGAATGTGCAGAAAATTTATATCAGGCAGAATTATTCAAATTAACATTAAATTTATGTTGTATTGTTTGTCCCCAGTTGGCACCAGCTGTGTTAAGACTATATACAACAGATGAAAAGGTGAGTGGTAGTTATTAAGACATCCTACTGTGAAAGTAGATGATATAATTTAATATTTTCTAGTAGTTTCATTTTCATAAAATCTGCCAGCTATTGCACTAACGTTATACATGTATGTAGAAATGTGTATAAGATGTATTTTTTTTTTTTTTTTTCTTTGTAGTTTTTTTATTTTTTTTATTTTTATTTTTTTTTTAATTAAAAACAACAACAACAACAACAACAGTACATTTGTCAACAACTAAGACTAGATTTTGTACAGTTGAGTACCGTTGCACATGGAGGGATAACATATACTGGTGTGTCTGGACGAATTACATGCAGTACATGGGTAGTGGAACAGTTAGAAGAGACAAATACATGTAGTACATCTGGGGAACCTTAAGGAATATGTACAGTCTGATATTACACTATGATCAAAAATGGAGAAGTCTAACAGTAGGTGCAGTTCATGCCAAACTATCAATAGAAAATTTGTACAATCAATCTACATTGGCTGTCAGTCTATCATGGAATATCCGCTCTTCAAAGTCCTTTTCAAAGACATTAAAGAGGCTAGTAAAGCACAGGTGTGGGTCTTTTCTATGCCAGATCCAAGTTTTAAAAATTGTCCATTTAGCCACAGTAACAGTAAAGGTTCTATTTTTCTGGTCTTTAGCAGTTATCAAATGATCAATTTTTCCAAATAAAATCTCCTGCAAAGTAATTTTTATGTTGGGCAAGGGTACAAATGTGTTAACTAATTCCCAGAAATATATGCTCATAATCTTCTATGCTTCCACTGCTACATAGTGTACATGTTGCATCATATTTGTGTCCCGTTTCATCTTTGATACCCCATTTGTGCAGATTGTGTGCACATGGTAATATTCGGTGTAATAGTTTGTAGTTTAACTCTGCTAACTTAGTGTCTATACAGGTCTGTGTGCTTAACCATCTCCAGATATTTTCCCAAGCCAGGGTTTCAGTAGGAAATATGGATTGCCATTTTTTACAGCATGTTGGTTCCTTGGCCTGTGCCTGCATTAATGCATTATAAAACAATTTGCAGGTGTTCTTGCTTTTGATTTGTTTTGTTGTTTTACCATCAAATATACATGGGGTAAGGGTGTTAAAAAAAAAAAAGATGTATTTTTATATCTATAATTGCATATTTTCAGAGCAAAGCTTTGGACGTATCCAGAATACGAAACATCGGGATCTCTGCACACATCGACTCTGGGAAGACCACGCTGACGGAGAGAGTGCTGTATTACACAGGGAGGATTGAGGCCATGCATGAGGTATCACCATTGCTACTGTCTACAGTAATACTCATCTATGTAAATGTATGGAAGCAAAATTCAGCATAGTAACATGTGTGAAATTTTTTTTGTCAAAAGTATGGTAAGTCAAAAGTATGGTAACAAAAATTTGACATAGTACCATATGTGTAACATCATCAAAAGGGGCCATAATAAATTTTGGTATGAGGTCAACCCTGGTGTGAGATCTACCAGTAAAACACCCTGCCCTGCATCTATCCTGCCTAAATACATGTATACTAGTATCATCGATGCTCCTGCTAGTCCTGGTCGCCCAATGGACTGAGTGGCCCCCTTGAATAGAGAGCCAATTAGCCCAGGGTAGCAAGAGATTGAATAATCAGAATATCTTTTGTAAAAAAAAAGCACGACAGATGCTGTTCATAACTCTTGAGTAAAGGTAACAGAAAAAAGGTAGTCCTGTAGCCTTTTTTTAGCTGTAACGGCAGTGGGTTGTTATCCACTTTCTTTGTCTACATTTTTTGTAGCTATAGGGTACTGTATTGGAAGGTGGAGCTCATCCCTCTCCTTCCACCACCTTTTACCTTACCGACCAAAGTGAGGTAACCATTTTTTACACCTGGGTGGAGTGAGGAAAGTCGTGTAAATCTGAGTAAGTAAGCGCTTTTGCATTTTGATTGATAGGTCAAGGGCAAGGACCAGGTGGGGGCGACCATGGACTTCATGGAGCTGGAGCGGCAGCGCGGCATCACCATCCAATCAGCAGCCACCTACACCGAGTGGAAGGACTACAACATCAACATCATCGACACTCCTGGTAGGTTGGTGGGAGGGGGGCACTGAAGTGACGGGGAGGGATCAGATGATGGTATTCCTATTTTGTCTGTTGGGAAGGTTTGTAAAGCAGTTGGAATGACAGGTTCGTCTCTTAGCTTAATTTTTTTCATCCCACTCATTGTTTGGGAGCCCATGCTGTTGATTTTCACTGTAAAATCAGTCCTTAAAGTTTGCAAATTCAAACTACATTTTCATCAGCTTACATGTGAATTATTTTGGGTCTGAGCAAACAAATTTCCATTCAGGGTTGGAGAGCCATGGAAACAGCCCCGGGGGTGAAGTCTGCCATCTGATTGTGTAATTGTCTTTGTACAGGCCATGTAGACTTCACCATTAAGGTAGAGCGTGCCCTGGACGGGGCAGTGTTACTAGTAGTGCTGTGAGAGAGGGTGTTGAGTTTATGTTCCTGTGTTTATTTCCAGGCCATGTAGACTTCACCATTGAGGTGGAGCGTGCCCTGAGAGTATTGGACGGGGCAGTGTTGGTGCTGTGTGCCGTGGGAGGGGTGCAAAGTCAGACTCTGACCGTCAACAGACAGATGAAACGGTACAGCGTCCCATGTCTGGGCTTCATCAACAAACTGGACAGGTCAGTCTGTTGTTCTTGGTTAAAGCTTTGTTTGTATCTTACAAGTGATAATCTGCCTCAAGACATAACACACAGTAGGCACAAGCTGGATAAAAATATTTAAAACCATGTAAACTGATGAAACAGTGCTTTGAATCGAATTCTTACAAATTGAAATCTCAAAGCCTCCTTTTCACGTAACAGCAATTGCTGAGGGACTGTTGAGCAGCCAATATTGCCTTAATTTTATTACTAGAACATGATGCACCTTGCAAAGTATGATTTAAAATACAAGACACACAAAGCATTGAAAAAATAGTTTCTGTTCTATAAAGTTTGTTGAGCGATCTGTAAAAAAATTGGCCCCTTAGCAGTTGGAAAGCATTACTAGTGCTTATTTTAGGTCTGAGATTTTTTTTTTTTTTCGGACAAGATTTTAATGATAACGTTTCAATTGACACTTCTTTCTATCCCACAGACAAGGCGCCAACCCTGAGAGAGTACTAAACCAGATGAGGTAAGAAAAGGCTACTGTTACACACTTAAATCTGTCAGTTATAAACTGTCAAACTTTAACTGCACGTGTAGATACAAACTTAAGATTTTTTACTATCAATTCCTCCTTCTGACACTCTTCAACTACTTTTGTTTAAACCTTTAGGTTATTAAAAAGAAATTATAGTACACAGTGCATATAGAATTGATGTTTTTTTTCTATTCCATTGCCATCGAGTTATACATTAGACCTCTGTCAGATGAATACTATTTTGTAACAGCCATTATCATTGATAGTTGGTCCAGTATTTCCATTGTATTTCAGGAGTAAGCTGAACCACAATGCTGCGTTTGTCCAGCTGCCGATCGGCTTGGAGTCCAAAACTAAAGGGATCGTTGATCTTGTCCATAGAAGAGCCATATATTTTGATGGTTCTGATGGGTAAGAAGAGTGGTTTTTAAAAAGTGCTTGGCGACTAGGAGATACGCTAGTGGAAACTTATGACAATTATTTATTTAAAATCAGACATAAATTTGTGACTTAAATAAAAGAGAAATCTCATTTCATCCAAATTTCAAAAATTAACCTTCAGTAGCTTTCTAGAAATTAACTTTTGATTCTTTTCATAATACAATAAGAATAAATATTAAAGGACAGCATCAGAAAATTTTCAATTCATTATTTTCCAGTAGTTTACTCATTAAAAAGTTGATGTACGTCAATTTTTACATTGATCCGCCTAATATGACCCTGTAGACACGTTTGAACTTCGCGCTCTCCTCCTTTCCCCGCCGCGCTGGCCGATGACGTAATGGCCGCGTTCTGAGAGTCTGACGTCACAGATCCAAAACTTCTAGCCAGCCATTTTGCTCGGTGAACCTCGGTCCTCTCAGCGGTAAATAATCACTCCGCCATTCTGGAGTTCAGTCCGTAGTTGTTGACAATTACTTTCGTGGACCTGTAAGTCGCATTGTGACCTGTCTACGAAGCCATAGTCCCCGGGAGACTAAACATGAATGAGCTTGCCTGCGAGTAAACCGCGCGGCGACGGGACGAAATCAAAACAATGGCGGTGGGGAAGGTTCACGCACCGTGCCATTCTGGACTGTTACAAGAGCGAGTTTGGGTCAATCCTTACCTTCTCCTTTCCGGACAGCACAGCGATAATTACACGTAAGCTTCCACGAATTTTGGTTGAATTCACAGTTGTCCAACTGGCAGTGACATTAAAAAAAAGAAACATTTTCCTCTGACAACATACCCTTGATCACTACATATCGAACGATCCCCTTATCGCGCCGAAACAGATTCGAGCGAGTTACGCCTCGCCTCTCACTTTATTTTCTGTTTCTCGGGTAAATTATCAGCACTGTCCGGTTTTTCTATCATGCAGCTCTGGCGGAGATTATTG
>NC_049990.1:12227049-12231722 GCF_000003815.2 Branchiostoma floridae | reverse complement strand
GCCATATTTAATTAACCTCCCACAGGGACACTAATTGGGTACAAGAGACTAGGATTTCAAACTTCCCGCCACCATTGACAATGTAGTAGAGAATGGCTTTCTGTTACTTAACTAAATGAGGCAGGTAAACTTCAAAGGTCAACTATGATAGCTAGCCGTCTAGCACTTCTTACAAAAGTTTCAAATTTTACCTGCCAGATTTAATTAACCTCACACAGGGACACTAATTGGGTACAAGAGACTAGGATTTCAAACTTCCCGCCACTATTGGTAATGTCGTAGAAGACGGGCTTTCTGTTACTAAAGTAAATGAGGCAGGTAAACTTCAAAGGTCAGCTATGATTGCTAACAGTATAGTACTTCTTGCAAACGTTTTAAATTTTACCTGCCGGATTTAATTAACCTCACACAGGGACACTAATTGGGTACAAGAGACTAGGATTTCAAACTTCCCGCCACTATTGGTAATGTCGTAGAAGACGGGCTTTCTGTTACTAAAGTAAATGAGGCACGTAAACTTCAAAGGTCAACTATGATAGCTAGCCGTCTAGCACTTCTTACAAACGTTTTAAATTTTACCTGCCGGATTTAATTAACCTTCCACAGGGACACTAATTGGGTACAAGATACTACGATATCAAACTTCCCGCCACTATTCCTTATGTAGTAGAGACGGGCTTTCTTCTACTAAACTATATGAGGCAGGTAAACTTCAAAGGTCAGCTATGATAGCTAACAGTATAGTACTTCTTGCAAACGTTTTAAATTTTACCTGCCAGATTCAATGAAGCTCCCATAGGGCCACTAATTATAATTGAGTACATGAGTCTTGGCTTTCAAGCTTCCCGCAACTATTGCTAATGTAGTAGAGACGGGCTTTCTGTTACTAAACTAAATGAGGCAGATAAACTTTAAAAGTCACTAATGATAGCTAACAGTCTAGTACTTCTTACAGAAGTTTCAAATTTTACCTGCCGGATTTAATTAACCTCCCACAGGGACACAAAAGTATTACAAGATACTACGATTTAAACTTCCCGCCACTCTTGCTTATGTAGTAGACACGGGCTTTAAGTTACTAAACTAAATAAGGCAGGTAAACTTCAAAGGTCAGTAATGATAGCTAACAGTCCATTACTTCTTACAATAGTTTTAAATTTTACCTGCCAGATTCAATTAACCTCCCATAGGGACACTAATTATAATTGAGTACATGAGGCTTGGTTTTCAAACTTCCCGCCACTATTGCCAATTTAGTAGAGACGGGCTTTCTGTTACTAAACTAAATGAGGCAGGTAAACTTCAAATATAACTAATGAGAGCTAACAGTCTAGCACTTCTTACAAAAGTTTCAAATTTTACCTGCCAGATTTAATTAACCTTCCACAGGGACACTAATTGGGTACTAGATACTAGGATTTCAAACTTCCAGCCACTATTGCTAATGTAGTAGAGACAGACTTTCTGTTACTTAAGTAAATGAGGCAGGTAAACTTTGAAGGTCAGCTATGATAGCTAACTGTCTAGTTCTGCTTACAAAAGTTTCAAATTTTACCTGCCAGATTTAATTAACCTCCCACAGGGACACAAATGTATTACAAGATACTAGGATTTAAACTTCCCGCCACTATTGCTTATGTAGTAGAGACGGGCTTTCTGTTACTAAACTAAATGAGGCAGGTAAACTTTTAAAAGGCACTAATGATAGCTTACAGCCTAGTACTTCTTACAAAAGTCTCAAATTTTACCTGCCAGATTTAATTAACCTTCCACAGGGACACTAATTGGGTACAAGATACTAGGATTTCAAACTTCCCGCCACTATTGGTAATGTATTTGTGTGTATTAGAAGACGGTCTTTCAGTTACTAAACTAAATGAGGCAGGTAAACTTCGAAGGTAAGATATAAAAGGTGGCAGTCTAGCACTTCTTCCAAAAGTTTTACATTTTACCTGCCGGATTTAATTAACCTTCCACAGGGACACTAATTGGGTACAAGATACTAGGATGTCAAACTTCCCGCCACAAATGCTAATGTAGTAGAGACGGACTTTCTGTTACTAAACTAAATGAGGCAGGTAAACTTCAAATGTCACTAATGATAGCTAACTGTCTAGTACTGCTTACAAAAGTTTCAAATTTTACCTGCCAGATTTAATTAACCTCCCATAGGGACACTTATTGGGTACAAGATACTAGGATTTCAAACTTCCCGCCACTATTGCTAATGTAGTAGAGACGGACATTCTGTTACTAAACTAAATGAGGCAGGTAAAGTTTGAAGATAAGCTATGATAACTACTCTCACCTCTCAAATAAACGTACCGGTACGTTTATTTTTTTCCGCCTCAAAATCCACCCGGTACGTCCTTATTTTAGACGGTACGTTTATTTTTTTTTTTTTTTTTCAAATTGGGGCTTTCTTTACTAACCAAGGACCCCAAAAATATTGAAAGTTTGGTATTTTCTGCCAATATTTCCGCGGTATTTTTGCTTCAAATTCACTATTTTTCGGACGAGGCAGCGCGGATTTCCCTGCCGCCAGCGCTATGACCCAAACATAACTAGGGATGCGTACCGGTACGCAGGATCGGTTCTGGACTTGCAAAAACGTTTCAGTTCAGGTCCAAAAATACCGGAACACAAGTGATTCGGTACTGGACTCGTAAAAATATATCCTTTTCGTTCTAGACCATCTTTAACCTTCCAAAAATCTTGAAATTTGCGCTGAACAAAGACGAAAACATCGAGGTCACATGCTACACACACAGTCACTAACTTCCGTAAATTCTCTATCAATACACAGAAATTAACCACCAACCAAACAAATTAAAAAAATTACCAATGCTTTTCCACTATTTTTCACCCGTAGTCAACTTGTTTTAATGTTCCAGCAACGAAAAAATCCTTCCCAAACAAAGCACAGCGTTCAATCGGCTCGAAAACCTCCGCCATGTTGGATTCATAAACTCACGCCGAATCTCGCGGTAATGCGCGAGAGAATTATATATTTCCTGCAGTACCGTTATTTCTCGATAGGGGGCAGTGTCTATGACCCCCTTGGTTTCTGCAACATTGAAAATAGCACAAGTGGTAAATAAGGTATTCTAAGTTGGAATGTTTCTTCAAAATGTTATTTTGTAACAATGATTATAAAATAAACTTCTTTTTTTATTTCTTCAATTTTTATTTTCATTCATTTTTTTACTTTTATTTCAATCTTTGTTGATGGTGTGACACTCAGATAAAGAAGATATGTGCTACATCATAGGAGTTACTCTGTTCCTTATTTATACGATTAACTGATATGGTACTGAGGCATAAATAAATAAAAAGAGCCTACCTGCTTATCATCCCCTCCAACAATGAAGTAGCATGGGCACAGTTTACATGTCAATTTGGTATTTTTCCGGGGGGTACTTTTATTCCAGGGGGTACTTTTATTAGATTTTGAAGATTTGTCCGGGGGGTACTTTTATTCCAGGGGGTACTTCTATTTGAGAGGTGAGAGTAACAGTCTAGCACTTCTTACAAAAGTTTCAAATTTTACCTGCCGGATTTAATTAACCTCAAAGAAGGAACACAAATGTATTACAAGATACTAGGATTTCAAACTTCCCGCCACTATTGTTAATGTAGTAGAGACGGACTTTCTGTTACTAAACTAAATGAGGCAGGTAAAGTTTGAAGATAAGCTATGATAACTAACAGTCTAGCACTTCTTACAAAAGTTTCAAATTTTACCTGCCGGATTTATTTAACCTCCCATAGGGACACTAATGGATTACAAGATACTAGGATTTCAAACTTCCCGCCACTATTGCTAATGTAGTAGAGACGGACTTTCTGTTACTAAACTAAATGAGGCAGGTAAACTTTGAAGGTCAGCTATGATAGCTAACTGTCTAGTTCTGCTTACAAAAGTTTCAAATTTTACCTGCCAGATTTAATTAACCTCCCACAGGGACACAAATGTATTACAAGATACTAGGATTTAAACTTCCCGCCACTATTGCTTATGTAGTAGAGACGGGCTTTCTGTTACTAAACTAAATGAGGCAGGTAAACTTTAAAAGGCACTAATGATAGCTTACAGCCTAGTACTTCTTACAAAAGTCTCAAATTTTACCTGCCAGATTTAATTAACCTTCCACAGGGACACTAATTGGGTACAAGATACTAGGATTTCAAACTTCCCGCCACTATTGGTAATGTATTTGTGTGTATTAGAAGACGGTCTTTCAGTTACTAAACTAAATGAGGCAGGTAAACTTCGAAGGTAAGATATAAAAGGTGGCAGTCTAGCACTTCTTCCAAAAGTTTTACATTTTACCTGCCGGATTTAATTAACCTTCCACAGGGACACTAATTGGGTACAAGATACTAGGATGTCAAACTTCCCGCCACAAATGCTAATGTAGTAGAGACGGACTTTCTGTTACTAAACTAAATGAGGCAGGTAAACTTCAAATGTCACTAATGATAGCTAACTGTCTAGTACTGCTTACAAAAGTTTCAAATTTTACCTGCCAGATTTAATTAACCTCCCATAGGGACACTTATTGGGTACAAGATACTAGGATTTCAAACTTCCCGCCACTATTGCTAATGTAGTAGAGACGGACATTCTGTTACTAAACTAAATGAGGCAGGTAAAGTTGAAGATAAGCTAT
>NC_049990.1:12168310-12225337 GCF_000003815.2 Branchiostoma floridae | reverse complement strand
CGGGAAGTTTGAAATCCTAGTATCTAGTACCCAATTAGAGCCCCTGTGGAAGGTTATTTAATTCTGGCAGGTAAAATTTGAAACTTTTGTAGAAGTGCTAGACAGTCAGCTATCATTTCTGACCTTTGAAGTTTACCTGCCTCATTTAGTTTAATAAAAGAAAGTCCGCCTCTACTACATTAGCAATAGTGGCGGGAAGTTTGAAATTCTAGTATCTTGTACCCAATAAGTGTCCCTGTGGGAGGTTAATTAAATCCGGCAGGTGAAATTTGAAACTTTTGTAAGAAGTGCTAGACTGTTAGCTATCATAGCTAACCTTCAAACTTTACCTGCCTCATTTAGTTTAGTAACAGAAAGTCCGTCTCAACGACTTTAGCAGCAGTTGCGGGAAGTTTGAAATCCTAGTATCTAGTACCCAATTAGTGTCCCTGTGGAAGGTTAATTAAATCTGGCAGGTAAAATTTGAAACTTTTGTAAGAAGTACTAGACTGTTAGCTATTATTAGTGATATTTGAAGTTTACCTGCCTCATTTAGTTTAGTAACAGAAAGTCCGTCTCTACTACATTAGCAATAGTGGCGGGAAGTTTGAAATCCTAGTATCTTGTAATACATTTTTGTCCCTGTGGGAAGTTAATTAAATCCGGCAGGTAAAATTTAAAACTTTTGTAAGAAGTGCTAGACAGTCAGCTATCATTTGTAATCTTTGAAGTTTACCTGCCTTATTTAGTTTAGTAACAGAAAGTCCGTCTCTACTACATTAGCATTTGTGGCGGGAAGTTTGAAATCCTAGTATCTTGTACCCAATTAGTGTCCCTGTGGAAGGTTAATTAAATCTGGCAGGTAAAATTTGAAACTTCTGTAAGAAGTAATAGACTGTTAGCTATCATTTCTGACCTTTGAAGTTTACCTGCCTTATTTAGTTTAATAAAAGAAAGTCCGCCTCTACTACATTAGCATTTGTGGCGAGAAGTTTGAAATCCTAGTATCTTGTACCCAATAAGTGTCCCTGTGGGAGGTTAATTAAATCCGGCAGGTAAAATTTGAAACTTTTGTAAGAAGTGCTAGACTGTTAGCTATCATAGCTAACCTTCAAACTTTACCTGCCTCATTTAGTTCAGTAACAGAAAGTCCGTCTCTACTACATTAGCAATAGTGGCGGGAAGTTTGAAATCCTAGTGTCTTGTAATACATTTGTGTCCCTGTGGGAGGTTAATTAAATCCGGCAAGTAAAATTTGAAACTTTTATAAGAAGTGCTAGACTGTTAGCTATTATTAGTGATATTTGAAGTTTACCTGCCTTATTTATTTTAGTAACAGAAAGTCCGTCTCTACTACATTAGCATTTGTGGCGGGAAGTTTGACATCCCAGTATCTTGTACCCAATTAGTGTCCCTGTGGGAGGTTAAATTTAAAACTTTTGTAAGAAGTACTACACTGTTATCTATCATAGCTGACCTTTGAAGTTTACCTGCCTTATTTAGTTTAGTAACTGGAAGCCCGTCTTTCAAGACAGTAGCAATAGTGGCGGGAAGTTAGAAATTCTAATCATTTGTACCCAATTAGTGGCCCCGTTGGAGGTTCATTATATCCGGCAGGTAAAATTTGATAATTTTTTAAGAAGTACGATACTGTTAGTTATCATATCTGACATTTGAAGTTCACATGCCTAATTTAGTCTAGTAGCAGAAAGCCCGTTTCCACTATATTAGCAATAGTGGCGGGACGTTTGTCATCCTAGTCTGTTGTACTACATTTGAGCCTATGGGAGGTTAATTAAATCCGACAGGTTAGTTTCAAAACTTTTATGAGAAGTAGTATGCCATAGAATATCATAGCTAACATTTGAAATTTGCATGCCCCGTCTTTCACTACATTTGAAATAGTGGCAGTACATTTCAAAATCCTAGTTTACCTGCCTAATTCAGTTATATAGCAGTATGGAGTCCACTGTCTTCAGTAGCAATTGTGGCGGGAAGTTTTAAACCCTACTTAAGTGTCCATGTGGAAGGTTAATCAAATCTAGTAGGTAAGTTTTAAAACTTTTCTAAGACGTAATAGATCGTTAGCTATCAGTAGTTTTTAGCCATCATGACCTGCAGGTTAAGATTACATGCAGTTTCCACTATTGTCAACAGAGGACGCTCTTATGATCATTTTCTTTATTTTTCTCCTTTTTTGTCCTTCTAAAATATCCTGACTTTAAAATTATTCACCAACGTCTTCAAGGAAGCGTTGTTCTATTCATTTAGGTCACCTTTTGACTGGGCAAATCTGATAAATGGGATAAATAAGAAAATAATGATAAATAGTGATGTGTTCGAATCGGATGCTAGCTTTACCATAGCTCGAATCGGCTGCTGGAATCGGCTGCTGGAATCGGCTGCCGAAACGGCTGCTAACTTCAAGGTGGTTGTACATGTACCGGTAAGTACTAAGTATAATGTGGTTGACCTCTGTAAATATGTTGTATGTATGTATGTACAATGTGTTTGACACTATATACACACAGGACACTTAGGTTACTGTTACACTGTATATTGTACATACCCCTTAGGTTTAAGTGGGTTAAATCCATTATAATTTCCCTCTCCATATGTTCAGGATGTATCAGAGGTGTTTGCTGGGGACATCTGTGCCATGTTTGGTGTGGATTGCTCCAGTGGGGACTCCTTTGTGTCCACTCCAAAACTGCAGCTGTCCATGGTGAGTGCAGCACTCCCCTGTACATAGAATTCTACATCTAATATTAACTTTACTTGTACACTTTTGTATTGTAGTTATCTCTGTCGCTTAGGTTCTTTTTGCGTAGACAAGTGTCATAGTCTGTATAGACTGACTGACACAGAGAGAGAGTGAGTAACTTAAAGCTTATAATTCCTGCAACTGAATGGTAGATAGCATAATATATTTCTAACTATGACAAATTGATGTTTGTTGTTTGTATTAATCATGACAGAAGAGAAAACCATGCAAATGACACTATGAAGGGATCTTATAGAGTTCAGAATTTCAAGTATTGTCAAATTTTCATAATGTTCAAGTATCTTACTGGAATGTTTTCTTTCACAGGAATCCATCCATGTTCCTGATGCCGTCATCTCCCTGTCAATCAAACCTGAAGACAAGGTGGGTGGAGCTATGATTCAGCAGTCAGTTGTTGTCCTATAGTGGACAGGGCAAAAAGGTCTCTAATGATTGGTTCATTTATTGATAAATTAATTGATTGATTGACATGGCTGGAGCTATAATGTCTCTGCTGAGGTCAGTTGTGTTGTCCTGTAGTGGATAGAACCAAAAGTTCTCAAATGATTGGTTGACTTGTTGATTGGTTGATATATTTATATAATTATATTGATATAATTATATATACACTCCTCTGTTTGCAGGGACAATTAGACAACTTTTCAAAAGGCATTGCTCGGTTCACCAGAGAAGATCCGACATTCAGAGTACACTTCGACGACGAGAGCAAAGAGACAATAGCATCAGGCATGGGGGAGCTCCACCTGGATGTGTATGCACAGGTAGGTGCAGGTGTGGAGAAACAATAGGACAGGTGTGTTACAGGTGGGAACAATCTACATGTTTTTTTTCTGTATGTATAGTATGTATACATTGTATACATACTATGATACTAAAAAAATAATAGAGAAAAAAACTTTTTGCCAGTATTTATATTTGGTGTGTTCAACTACAGTATTTTGTTCGTAGTTGATTTGTATTGCATCTTTATTGGTATTATTTTCCAAGTTCTTAACAATGTGTTTGAAAATGTCAGTGTGAATCTTATTTTCAGGCAAAAACTGATTTTTTACCATTTTTGGCGACGCCTTGGAGTTTGAGGCCTTACATGTATTTTCTGTGCATTTCTTGTGTACTAATAGTAATAACTGAAAGGTTCCAATGCGATATTCATTTAACCCTTAACGACCAGTCTGGTTATTTTCTGCATGTGTTTTATTCCCAGAGAATGGCCAGTGAGTACAAGTGCAAGTGCGTACTGGGGAAACCTAAAGTGGCCTTCAGAGAAAGTATCATGTCACCTGTGCAGTAAGTCATGGTCTTTTTTTTACACTTATTCATTTATTTATTGGTTTGGCTGTTCAGCGCACACAGCCAGGGCTGCCCAACTATCCTGGGGTGACTTGAAAGGGCTGGCCCTGTTCAAGGAGGTTTCTTTTTTCAACCTCCTTGCCCTGTTGAAAGTTTTAAGGGTAGTTATAATCAATTTAGAAATATTGCCAAAGGCAAAAAGGCCCATTTACATTGTATATATTGTTTATTTTCTAGGTTTGACTTTTTACACAAGAAACAGTCTGGAGGATCGGGACAGTACGGCAGAGTCGTCGGAGTTCTAGAGGTATTGTATTTTATATTTGTTTCCCATGTATTCCATATTAAGTTGTGGTTGTTTGTGTATGGATCCTACGACTTACATGTACATGTATGAATGAATTAATGGCTGAATCCCCTGCAAAGATCTCAATGCTTGAATACAACAGCAGGCATATCAGGGATCAGAACTCAATTTCTATGCTCAGGACACAAGCCCTGGCATGATGTTTGTTTGTTTGTTTGATTGAACCTTTGTTTATTCATGAAAGCTCAAATCAGCCAGTAGGCTACTTGTCATTGAGGTCATGAGGGAAGAGGCAAAGTTTACAACAGAGATACAGTTTACATCACAAGTTCTAACGATTCTTATAAGTCTAGTATAAGTCTATATGACTGTTCAAATTTTTACATACGTGGTACAAAATACATATTAGTGATAGCTGCTACACAGTTTGATTCCATTCATTTTGGTCGATCCTCAGCTGTTACTTTAAGAGTCTCTTGAAGGAGGCCAGAGTTGCGGCTGTCCTTATGTCTGGTGGTAGACTGTTCCAGATGTTGATTGATTTATTGTTGATAAGACATTCCATGACTGCTGTCTGTTGGCTAACTTGAAGCTTATGTTGTTTGTTTTTGCATTGTCTCTGTCAGCCCTTGCCTCCATCCAGCTACACCAAACTGGAGTTCTCAGATGAGACTGTGGGAACCAATGTTCCTAAGCAGTATGTACCATCTGTGGAAAGGGTAAGGAAAAAACAGTCTTACTTTGCATAGATTTTTATGTTTTTAATCATATTGATAATAAGAACGACTGACTGTTATGACACCATTTTATTGTAATGGAATCTGCAATTCAGCCTTCGGGCTGCGAGAGATTCTTTGTTGTACAATAAACCATTCATCATCATCATCATCATGCATTTGAGTCATAGTTTTACAACCTGCCAGTTACAAATGGCAAATATAGATTGTTCTCCAACTAACTAGACTTTTCTACCAAATCTTTTGGTCTTCTTCAGCTATCTGCCCTGATTGCTACAGACACTAATTTTTTTTACTGACTTGTGATGTCAGCACTGGGACAAAGTTGGTTAGGAGTTGGTACCAACTTCTCACAACCAGAACAGAGTTGGTATATGCTTCCGACAAATTTTGACCAAGTGCTGTTTTCACATTTGTGGAAAATTCATGGTTGAAAATTACAGTGAGAAAAATTTCTTCAGTTGGAGAATACTTTATTTTTCTCTTTATGTATCAGACAAACTTTCATGGTAACCTGCCTTTGATATAAAAATTTGCAAAGACTGGACAAAAAGTAAGATATTTTCATCACAATACAACACCATTGTTTGTGTTCAGGGGTTTAGAATGGCATGTGAGAAGGGTCTGCTGTCGGGACAGAAGATCGCGGGAGTACGGTTCAGACTACAGGACGGAGCCAACCACGCCGTGGACTCCAGCGACTACTCCTTCCAGCGAGCAGCGGAGGGCGCGCTGAAGGAAGGTAGGGTGACGTGCCTATTGGTCGACTACGGCCTTGTATAGAACAAACCTGTTAAAAAAAGGATACTGTGAATGTTTTTAAGTTCGCGGGGATTTGATTTCGCTGTAGAGGGAAAAGGGACTTTTCGCGGTGGTTTTAAGTTCGCTGTAACACTATAGACTGAAGTCTAATACCATAATGGAAAAATGTTCGTGGTGAAGTGGTCACCGCGAAAACCGCGAACATTAATCCACCTTGAACATTTCTGCATTTACAGTACTCTAGGTACAAGTTCTGGTGCAAGCAGTTTCCTTAATGACTGCTAAAACAAATCTGTACCCATCTGCTTCCAACTATAAAGTGAAAAACTGGTAAAAGAATTGTAGGGTGAAATGCCTAGGAGTGGTCAACTATGGCCTTGCATTGAACAAACCCCTTATAAAAGGGTATACTCTAGGTACAGGTTCTAGGGTACATTTGTATGCAGTTTCTTCAATGACTGCTAGAGGGCGTGCTAAATACAAATCTGTACCTATGCCAGGCCTGTTTCCAACTTTAAATTTCTTTGTGTCCCACTCATTGCCCATTTTTTTATTTTTCCAGTTAAATACGTCTCATTTTAAGCTTATGAAAGAACATTTTCAACAGTTTCTTGTCAATTTTAGGATAGATGGGGTAAAAAATGTTTCCATCCCGACAAGCATATTTCCATCCCGGTACGAAACTTCCTACTACAAAGTGAAAAAATTGCAAAAGAAAAGGTTTTCTTGGTGAAACAAAGCACCAGTAATTTTCTATTTCTGTCATTTCTCACAGCCATGGATGATGCTGTCAAGGTCATCCTGGAGCCCATCATGTCGGTAGAGGTCACGGCCCCAAACGAGTTCCAAGGGGCGGTTATCGCGGGGATCAACAAACGCAATGGTTTGATCCAGGGGCAAGATGGCAGTGAGGGGTATTTTACGCTGTATACTGAGGTGGGTGCTGCTCTGTGTGATTGAACCTAAGTCTTCCTGTAGTGTACTGGTATTTGGTCAAGCTACATAACTGTAACTAGCCTGGTTACCATCTGGGTAAAAGTTTGCTCCTATGTTTGCTTCTGCTACCTGTCTGTGGAGCTGTACATTCAAACCTTTTGCTGATGACATCAGTTAATGAGCAAATAAAGGAATAGGTTCTAGAGTGCATGGTTGAACAGAGTGAACTACTATCCAAATGGAACCCAGGCTAAACTGTAACAGCACTATAAAGGATTAAAATTAGAAGAACTTGAAGACTCCTAGTTCGTAAGATAAGCATTCAGGTAGACTAAATCATATTGTATCAAAGGCATCCTTGTAACACTCTAGTTTCTCTTTTATAATTTATAATACATAATGTTCACTACATACATGTATGTTAAATGGTTCTGTCATTGCCATTATGTTGGTCTTAACTGCATAATTTTGTTTGTTTGGTTGTTTATTGAGAAGCACTTTGTCATTTGTAAATGCAGGTACCACTGAACAACATGTTTGGGTATTCAACAGAGCTGAGATCATGCACAGAGGTAAGACTTCTTTGTGATGTACACAATAAATAAATAAATAGATAAATAAGATAAATGTAGTTGAGATTCATGTTTACCATAATTGTAGTCTTGCCTTTGCATATTTACTATACAAACCCTTGTTGGTCTTTTGCATACAGCACTGTACAGTGTGTAAATGGCTTTAAATTTGCTGCAACATAATTTTGCAAAAAGCAGATTGTTTACAGAAAAAGAGACAGTATGGCAGTTGAAGTTGTTGAACACACACCACTATCTGTGTACAAGCCCTCTGCTGTATTGATTACACAACAGTTGTCCCAGGGCTACAGAAATGGAGATGGGTGCTGCCCTATGCTAGCCTGGTATCCAGCCGTAATATAGTTTTAGAGTATATTGTGTGCTGTGGACAATTAGGTAAGCGTAGAGAGGAGAGAAGAGACTCGGGAAACTATATTACGGCTGGAAACCAGGCTACCCTATGCACCATTTGGTTTGGAAGGACTTAAACTAAAAGTTTTGCCATATTTTCCAGGGTAAGGGAGAGTATGCGATGGAGTACTGTAGATACCAGCATGCCTCAGCAGAGACACAGGAACAGATCATCAGAGAATACATGGAGGCCACAGGGCAGCTGAAGGAGGACAAGAAATCTGGCAAGAAGAAGGCCAGAAATTAATCAGCCGCCACGCCATGCCGAGAGTTCTATGCAGTTTTCTTTTCCTTCCGCGAGAGAAAGTAGTCCGTTCCATGACTCCGGGTGTCAACACCCCTAACAAGAAAGGTTGTCGCTGGAGTATACAACTGCGTATCTTCTTAATTTCAAGTCATTCACAGTATTTTAGCCTCCTTTTTAGCTCATATAGATTTTTGAACCGATTGTGTACCGTTTTCCTGTCACAAATACGACCCCAAATTAGGTGACTTTCGCGTAAATTTCCCTGTTGTTTTGAACCTGTTGTAGATGTCAAACCAACAGGAAATCTCCTGCCTATGAAAGAGCAAACCTTCTAGTTTCTGAAAGTATAAGATTTATTACAGATTATTTGGACGTAATGCATTTGCCCCGATATTCAGTGAAGTCATGTCATAATTTTGATTCCAGAATAGAACGCACCGGGTTTGACGATTTAGCAATTATTGAACCGGGACAGATCCTCTCTCCGTAAATCTTAAAGTTTATGACCGGAATTTTGTTTACGGTGGTCCCTAGTTTATGAAATCCGAGTTTCAGGTCAATATACCAACCCGAAGTGATCTAAATCTAACTTCAAAATTTGTAACTGACTGCCGTAGCGAACAGCGCGCCGTTTTCAGACAGTTGTACGTTCCATGAACCCCGGGCGTCGGGACTACCTACCAAAAAGCTTGTCGCTCGAGTTTACAACTATGTACAATCAATATTTCATCACCTTTTCAATATTTAAGGTTTCTATTTTACTCCTACGTACTTTTTAAACCGACTTTTACCTGCACCCGTTTGATGATATGATCTGAAATCAGTTGATTTTAGCGCAAGTTCCCCGCTGCGTTTTACCTCACAACAGATTTCAGAACGAAAGGAAATCTAGTGCGTAAAATGCACCGAAGTCTCTTCTTTCAGGTGGTATATGGCATATTATCAATTTCGAGGGCGAAAAAGGCTTAAATTTGAACCGCGCGAGGCCACCTCATTAGAGGCGTCCGAAAAGGAACGCTTCAGCGCTCGCATCAGCGCCCGTTCCACAGAGCGCACGCTGGACCCGCACCATTGTATTTACGTACTAGTTACCGTAAATCTAAGACTCCATTTGCTAATTCACTCCGTCTTCACGTGTAGTTTTTCTTTAGGCATCCTTTGAAAACACTGGAGAGATATATTGGTGCCGATACTTGTGTTAAAAGTCGATTCCACTCGAATCAACCAAACCAACGACTTGCAACATTTGGATTTAAAACAGTCGAAAAGGTGACCTCAGTAAACATGGAATTACAAACCTTCCCAGATTTCAAACCAACAAGATTTTCAGAAGAGGTATAGTAGAAGATTCAACAATTCTAGCGCACTAGTCATTGACAAAAGAATCGAAGGCGTAATGCATTTGCCCCGATATTCAAATTCGTCGAAAATTTAGCTCATAATGGCACCACCATTTTGCCAATTTCACTGTGTAACAAATATGATCAGAAAACGAGACATAATAGTTATAAAATCCCACAAAAATGGATCATATCGAGATTACATGATATTCCTCTATACCACATATAACGCAATCTTGGTAGAAAGGCCGGCAATCAGGTCTAAAGCAGCTGTAAAACTCGGATGAAATTCCATCCACCTGACGCGCGAGAAGCGTTTCCTTAGCAACGTGTTGCTAAGGACCGCGGAGCGATTCGAACTGCATAGAAAACCTGTTCGAAAACTGTTCGATTTAGGTCATGGCGTGCCGGCTGTAATAACGAAGACTTGTATCTTATAGTCTTTCTTGTAAAGGAGGGGGGGGGGGGGAGTCAGAGAATTGTCCTACCACATGTACATTGTACCATGCCTTTGATTTCAATTTCTTAACTTGATTTTTAAAAACTAGTATCCTCAGACTGCCCCTCTCTCAATACCTCTATTAGAATATCCCATATTGTTCTAACTTATGTATGGAAAACAGTAGCTTTTAGAAATCACTTTCTGTTGCAACAGTACTTGTTTAAAAGGTATGTCATTGTTAAAAACTGTATAGCATTTCAGTGGAGACAGATAAGATAAAAGATGTGTAAAAATCATATCAGGAAGATCATTTAATGTAAGAAAACACTGCAAAAGTAAAGGTTCTATAGTTTCTTGCAACATGAATGTGCTGTAAGTAATATATTTCACTGATGTTGCTGTATTGGGAATAGGTGTGTATAATTACACAACATACTTTTATGTATGTAATTAGTAGTCAAGATATCTACATGGTTATACAGCACTGTCTACATGTGTGTCTCATCTCTCTGTTGAATTATTTGATATGCTGGGAACTTTTACTATAATACTGTACTGCGTGCAGTAATGAAAAGTGAATGAAAATGCTTGCAGTATACATTGTGAAACAGTCAAAAGAGTTTTTTATGTGTAAATGTATTTTTATTAGTTCACATGCAAAGGCTAGATTACCAGTAGATACTAAATTATTATTACAGACTCCAGATCACATCAAGAACACACATGTGTAATTGAACACATGTAACATTACAAGTACCAAGTCATAATACTTTAGAATAAGCATTTGATAATTCTTTTGCCAAGACTGTACAAGCTGAGTTTAACAAAAAATATGAAAATCATTGAATTGGACTTGTACGACGAGTTGGTATAGCATTCTCCTTATGCTTTTACATTTGCTTCGAGTAAACAATATAACTGGGTATTTTTATTCACATTAGTCCTCTTCAGTCTGTATTCTCTATTTTTGGAAATCTATAGATTGTCTACTTGGACCATCAAATTACGACACAGACACTTAATGTTTGTTTTAATACATTTCAAAACATCATTTTCTTGGACATTTTAAGCTCAAAAACGTGAACGCCTGCAGGTACTAGTATTACATTTGTACCAGTATCTGTTAATTTTCGAGTTGTTCCACTGATTCTTTTTCAGATCTGTTTTTTTCTGGACTGGTTTTGTACAACAAACAACCATACCCCTACTCTCTAATGATTAAAAGTCCTAAAAGGCAAAGTGATAAGAATCTTTCTTTAAGTTTTTCTCTCTGTGAACCGATAAATGCACAGTACAACAATGCTAATGTTCTTCAAATCCCCACAAAGGAAATTACAAGTCATTAGAAAATCAAATGATATTGATAAATATTATTGATTGCGTATCTCCAAATGAGTTTAGGTTAACGGCCGAGTTGGTTCCTCATCTTCTTGAACCAGCCCTTTTCCACACCCTCACACTTCGTGGTGCCTTTTTGGCCATGTTCCTATTCTTCTCCGCTTGCCAGTTATCCACGATCCTTGCTCTTCTCTCCAGTCGCACCCGCTGCCTATAGTCACAGTGATACACGTATGTGAACACAGCTATACTTGGGAAACCCTTTCTGGCCGAGTCTGCAATTCCTGATAGAACCGCTTTCAGTGGTGGCGCTGCGTGGTGTGATAGGGAGTGAAGCCACCTGTAGGAGTGGTGGAGGACATCTGTGGCGCTGTCCGGGCGGTGCTGGTACTTCCAGAGCAAGCCGAGCGCCGTGACGCTCAGGAGAGATCCACCCACAAGGATCTTTATGAGGCCCGGGACAGACGGGAGGTACCGTTCCATGAAGGAGCTCTCGAACGGAAGGGCTATGCAGTCCTGCAAAATATATAATAGATGAAAATCTGGGTTTGGGCGTGAATGTTGTATCTTCTGCACTGTACAAAAATTCTTCTATAGCAATATCATCGTGTTGATGGTGACTTGAGAGATTCTTCAATCATCTTGTGAGAGATGGTGGACAGTATTAAAAGAAGTTCTATTCCCTTTTATATGGAATGCAGTACACCATTGCAAGATCCCAATAATCAAAATTGCAGAGAGGATATCAGACATAATTGCTGCACGTCCTCAAGTAACTTCAATCTGTCAATCTACCTTACCTCGTTCTCTGGTTCTGCGGTCCAGACTTGAGACGGCTGTAGTCTCCCCATCTGACACAGGATCTGCAAATAACAGTACGTGGAGCTTTAGTGTAATCTGTACTACTATATAGCCAGTATAACCGCCCTTCGGCGTATACGTAACACACCAGCTTCGCAGGCACGCGGCGCGGCAGAGGCTGGATATATTACACTGGATATATTACAGAGGCTGGATATGTCACACCTAACTTTTACTCAATTACCATCTTCATGCAATTGCAAGTATTCCTTAAAACTATCCGCGAAAATTCCCCTACCGTGTTTGGTAATAACAAATTCCACTCTACGATAGTTCTGGGAAAATACGAAGTTTTGGTACTAGTATTTGAAAGCATGACTTTTTCTTGTTCTGCTTACCTCAGCAGCGGCCCTCTCCCCCGCCTGTATGGCACCCTCCATGTAGCCTGACCAGCCCACTGCAGTCTCTGTACCGGCGAAGAAAATCCTCCCAAACGGCACCCTCAACTCTCTGGAAAATTAGCACGGTTATTGTAACAGTAAATATATAGGTGAACAGTTTCCTTTTTATTTCGTGCTGTTTGCAATGATTTTGACATACACAGTTATACAGATATACTTTGTCTTGATAGTATGATAACTGGGAAGTCTAATTCAGGTCAAGTGGGATGTTTTACCTGCCGCACGTCGTGAGAACACCGGGCGGGACGAATGACGTGTACCCCCCGCCCGTCCACTCTTCCTTGTTCCAGTTCATCTCCACGTAGTGAACAGGCTGAAGTGGGGGACAAGAAAAAATTCTGCTGTCAGATGATCATAGCTGCGAGACGTTATGGTTAATAGTAGATGTGAAAAGTGAAAATTCCAACACTTAGAAATTTTCCACTGCATTTCTGGTCTTCTTAAGGATGAATGACCAGATTGCCTTGGACACCTGGCCTTGCTCATATACGTGACGTCAACAACGGGTCACCCTGAAGAGGGCCTGAGATTAGATATCTAGGAATTTTAAGAATCTTCCCATATTCATATAGTATTTTAGTCAAAAAGCTTTGTAACAATGCCTAACCTGAAGCTTCGTGCGATGAATAGAAAAACACATGTCTGCATTGGTTTTAAAATACATATATATATATATCACAAAAAAAGGTGCATATCTGCATTATAAAAGCTATACATACATGAAGGGCTTTGTCAGACTTGAAGACTTTGGCGTAGCTCTGGCAAATCATTTCCTTCCTGTAAAAAAATTAAATATCAATTGCATCAAGAATTGATATGATCATAGCAAACAAGTCTTAACAATGATAAGTAATAACAAGACAGTGCGGCTCTATTTTTTAATAAAAACTATATCTTTCTACATGAAAACTAAAGCAATAACTAGTTACCTTTCTTCTTGTGTCAAGTGTGAAAATTCTCTAGACTTGTCCGCCAAAATGAATCTGTAAAAAGTAGAAAATTAATCAGCAGAACAACAATGAATAAGATTTATTGATTTTACGAAAAAATAAAATTGTTGAAAATTAGGATGATGCCATAGTAAAAAAGATGAGGAGGTGACCAATAAAGAGGAATTTTAATCGCTGGTTTTCAGAATATTATATGTTTAGTGTTTGTTATTGTTTACCCCATGATAGAAGGAGTTATTGTTTACCCCATGATAGAAGGAGTTATTGTTTACCCCATGATAGAAGGAGTTATTGTTTACCCCATGATAGAAGGATAGGTTCCATCAGGTTTGGTATCGTCCACAGTGTTAGCCACAGGGTAGGCCGGGTCGTCAATATCAGCGAACCCACAGTAATCTGTATAGGTAGAAAACGTGTCAAGTCGTTCTATTGGATAGTTGCGCTCACGTGACCATGACGTTATATTGTCCGCCATGTTGAATGGTTAAACTTTGAAGTTTATGGGTAGATTTTACGTCTCAATCATTATTTGCATTATTCCCACTAACCATCTAGACGCATGGCTCTAGTCCTACTTTGGTTATTAGATTTTTTTTAAGACAATGTTACTGATGTCTAAAATAAGGGAGATGTAATGAATCTGCACCTCACCATTCTCTCGCCAGAAGGCGCTCTCGTAGTACATGAAAGTTTTGACCACAGAGCCCATGGGCATGCGCTTCACGAGCTGGAGCTTGGAGGCGGGGAGATCCGGAGAGAACACGATCTTTTGGAGCAGTGGTGGCGGGATCGCCAGGATTACAAACTCAGCCTAGTCAGGAAGAAAAAGTGTCAAATGATTGGCCTTAAGGCCATGTTTGGATTTTGCTATAATTATATGGATGACACTGATCAGTTTCGTCCGTTTCTAGAGATGAAAAAACGTTTTCGACCATACTGCAAATGATACCAAGCAGTTGTGAAATTAGTTCATAAGATATGCCGTAAATTGGAAAAACTTCGGAAAATGGATACCAATCTCATAGAATGTCAAAGTAAATCCCAAAGTCAAAGAAGATGATGTGAAAGCACAAAAATGAAAAATCTACTGTTCGGGATGCAATACTCTGGGTATTATTTGTTCCACCTTCCTGACCGGCCACAGATTTCATACTGAAGGCAACGTATTTGGCCAAACCTTTTTTTCTTGTTTTAAGGTAGAAAATTTATCTATGGGTGACGTACCTCGTGTTTCCGCTCGTCACGTGTGTACAGCACGACTTTATCTCTCCGCTGTTCGATCCGGAGGACAGGGCTGCAGAAATCTATTCGGTCTGGAAAATCATCACAAACATTGGTCACTACTTGTACTACTCATGATACTGATAATACTGTAGACTGTGTGTGATCCAACGTGTTTCGTGCTATATATACACAAACGAAAGGACGGGTGAATAAACGAGTGAATGAGTGAGGCAACGAGTAGAATGGGTGTCAACAAAGCGTGCATGTGAGTGGATGAGTGAGTGGATGAGTGAGTGAGTGAGCGAGTGAGCGAGTGAGTGAGCGAGTGAGTGAGTGAGTGACTGACTGACTGACTGACTGACTGACTGACTGACTGACTGACTGACTGACTGACTGACTGACTGGGTGACTGAGCAGGCGACTGAGTGAGTGAGTGAATGAATGAAGGAGTGAGTGAGTGAAGGGAGTTGACGTACCTCCCAGAATTTCTGCTATCTTCTCGCTGAGCTGCTGAGAGCCTCCCACAAACTTCCTCTCCTGCCCGCCGTTACTGACGGCTGTGATGCGCATGCTCCCTGTAAAAAAAGTGGGGTGGGGAGAGAGTCGAGTTATGCACATGCCAATTTAAACCGCTAAGGGATCTACCTCGCCAACTAAAAACGAAATGTATCTTTAACTAGAGTTCAATTCGTCGACCTCATACATCTATGCAATATATTTTATGCAAAGGACGTACTCATTTGCATAATTTATGTTAGGCGGCTCAAAATCTAATCGTTTTTAGTTTTTGTCACATCCTACCACCACACTAAGTGTGAAACCAATCCATCCAGCCGTTCTTGAGTTATCTTGTTGACGAACAGACAAACAGACAGACAAACGCTAGTGAAGATACAACATCCACAACATACTTCATTGAGGTAATGAATCGATAGATACCGAAGTATATTATATTCATTTAGCGGCCCTTTTTGAAACATTGGCATTGAACAACCTGGAAAATGAACGCCTCCTAGCGACTTACCCCCGCACTGCTTGACGTACCACAGGTACCACAGCATGGAGACCTCGTGCGGCTCGGCACACACGTTCAGCCGCACGAACATCTCCGCCCACGTGCGTGTCTCCTCCGTCCAGATCACCTGGTCGAAGAAGTCCTTCATGGTCATGCGGTCCCACTCCTCGGCGTGGGGACAGTCCCATGGCGCCTCCTGTGGGATCTGGACAGTATTGCAGGGACAACATTTTTTTTTACGATCTTGCGTACAATTCATGATGACGCTGAAAATTTTAGGGGCGATGTCCAACTATGATATCATAGGGATTAAGGTAGCAGACACACGCCGTGGTTACCATGAGTTAAGCAAAACTGAACAAGCATCTCATAAACAGAGACACAAAGTTCACATCACGGGACTGATAAAGATTCGGAAATTCCTGTAGGACGCCGTTGTCGTTGGTGACAGAAAGATCAAAAGCAGCCTTGAGTTCAGCGGCGAAGGTAAGCACACAAAAATACACACAAGTCACAGCGAACTTTTAAAAAGAAGACTTCTCATACGTCGAAAAGAGAAAAAAAGACATAAATCAAAGAGCGTATATGTACATGTATATCCATTGTGCTGAAATATATGGCCATAATCTTGGCCCAATAATCATCAAAATTCCTACCATGTCTCCATACTCATCCACTTTGCGGAAGAAGTTGTTGCAGTCCAGATGCACCAGTGGATTACGCATGGGTGGTAACACTGTCTCGTACGGTCGGCTTTCACCCTACAGCGATACAGAGCATGATGTAGTCAACGATGACCTATGTTGGGTTGCAATTATGTCATTTGAAAGTTAAGAAAACTATACTTAAGTATGATTTTTGGACTCTGGTGATCACTTTCCTTCATACAGGACCTTTCCATATATGCATGTCTGTAAACAACTTTGGACAATCTGTGCATTTTTTTCTGTTCTTCACGTAGAGAAGGAGCATACTGACGTTTTTAAACAGGTGGGTTAGAAATAAAAGCCAATATGCATTATTCTTTTTAGATGAGCTGGTATTTGTTCCCATGGCCAGTGGCAGTGCATTTAATTGGTAACTCATTTTGTTCTGTCTTGTTTTATCTTAGATAAATGACATTTTGAATAAATTGGACGATAATTGCACCACTACTTATAGCTACTTGAAAGAGCTAACTATGAAATGTATAGTAAATTTGGATTTAAGAAATTTAATTTTCTTTGTTATAGATTTATTATGTCATTTGAAT
The DNA here is from genome assembly GCF_000003815.2 of Branchiostoma floridae. Classification (NCBI taxonomy): domain Eukaryota; kingdom Metazoa; phylum Chordata; class Leptocardii; order Amphioxiformes; family Branchiostomatidae; genus Branchiostoma; species Branchiostoma floridae. The sequence goes on along the minus strand of NC_049990.1, from coordinate 12,208,488 downwards.
GTATCATTAATTGTTCAGTTAGTCCGTTGGTCTTCTTTATTTTCGTATTTTTTTTCATAATTTCTTTTAGTTAATTAATTGAATTGAATTGAATTGTTATGATTTGACAAAGGGAGACCTTTATATATCCAAAATCTTCCGACATCCTGCCACTGTTATACTGTATATCCTTTTATATTTCTTTAGTTTGTTATTTATTTATCACGTTTTAGTGTGAACAAACAAACAAACAAACAAACAAACAAACCTTTGTGTAGAAGACGATCCTCTCCGTCTCGTTGACCCGGTACGTCTGCAGACCCAGCTGCCGGGCCAGGCGGAACACACGGTCCTGGGTCGGGCCTACATACGCACCGCCCACGTCGACATAACCCACCCTCTCGTTCTGGGAAGAACGGGAAATCTAACAAGTGATTTTGATTCATGTAAGTCCGTTTTCAAAAGACGTTTTCAACCTTACTGTTAATCGTAAACAGCTGCCAAATGAGCAGATATGTGCCGTAAATTGCAGAAAAAATGCAAAGCGTATACTAATGTCTTGCAACATAGCCAATCACGAGTGAGCATTTCTTGTGACTAAATCCACATAAAATGCAAATTCCATGTAGTCATTTTTTAACTATCATCATGGAAATTGAAATTTCATAATGGCAACATTTGTGCCAAACATTTTCATTCAAATGCTCGCATCAATTTTGGGATACCCAGGGGATGCCAACATATAGTCAATATTGCAAATGCTTATCAACCTTTTTCTAGTAGTAACATGAGAAGTCGTAATGTTCGTTTACGTTCATATTTGATACATTTTCTTTAACTATTTCTACGTGATATCACTCATGTGTTAGCCATAAAAATGACTGATTTTCTATCACAAAGGAATTCGAACTTACCCTCAATGTGAGTGTGCGCCCTCCCACCCTGTCTCGTGCCTCCAAAATCACCACGTCCAGACCTTCCTCGTGAAGCTTCTTAGCGGCGGACAGACCTGTACCACAGGGAAAAGTTGTCACCTTTGTAAGTCTAGATCATACTTAAGATACTTAACATGTCTAAGGAGCTAATCTATAAGCTGATCTATATCGCCTCTGGTTTTTATATTTTCCCCAATCGGGGAATACATATTGTTTTTGTTGGTGTGTTCTTTTCATTTTTTCTTTTTCTTTTGACATTTGTCAGGAACCAATCAAAATTTAGAACTGCCGTCAACCAATCAGAGCTTAGAACTGAATTAAGATATTAGCTGAATATTGTAAATTTGATATATATTTTACTGTTACACAGTACTATCATCACCGGGGCCAGCCTAATGATATGATATTGTGTGTTAGTAGCTTGACAAATATGACTACGGGGAATTTCAAAACATTCTGCATTTTCGCGAAAATGGTGCCTTTCTAGTGTGACATGTCATTTTGAAGCATTGTGGCTGTCCCTCCAGTGGTGTTCGACCTACCTCGTTTTTGTGAGGCCAACATACATGTAGAATACCTCCCAAAAGACGTGTACGCCTTATATCAGCCGCTGCCTTATATTTGTTTGGGCTCTAACGATACCTCAATGTACACATGTCACTTGCAGTATGTATATATATAAAATAAAGTCACTTCTTCTATCACTTCAAAACGAGATGCTTTGCCAATGATTTCAATGTCATATATCAGTACACTTTGGTAGATAATAGATGTTTTGTTTCTATCCTTGCCGGTGGGTTTGGCATTTGACGGCAAACCTTGAGGACGTTATGCGGAAGAAATGGTGACCTTTGTTACATAAGCATTTTTTTGCATACATTCTTGACAACAGTTGCAGGTACAAGAGGATGGCCTTGTCTACACTTGTATGTTACCTAAACCTTCCAAACAAGCCTATTGGGAGCTAGGGAACATCGTAAACCTGCTTGGAGATTAACCTTACTTCAATGTTTATATGTGCTGAACGTATATAATAATGTCCTTTCTTCTATGATGTTAAAATACTACTACTAGTATGCGATGTCAACGACTTCAATGTCCTACATAGGTACAATTTGGTGAATAGTAGATATTTTGATTAATATTTCTGTCCTTGCCAGTGGGGCTTGCCATTGGCGTCAGACCTTACGTGCTTTATGTAGAAAACATGACAGCCGTGGCTGTGTATATGTTGCAACCAACTACATGCCCAAGAAAGGGACCTTGTCTACACATGTATGTTAGGCCTTAGGCTATCAAAGGGGAAGTCTATCAGAAGGGAAGGCCGTGCACGTAGCACCGTTAAATTCACATATGAAGACAAGCTTCCCTCCCACTATCTTTTGGAGATTTTATCAGCGATTTTTTTCTTAAACCTTTCACATTTCTAAAGGCCGATTTATCGATCTGGCGAACCTTTATTTGTTTTACAGCTAAGAGGGTAAGCGGGCTGGGGTCAAAGGTTGAATGTAGACAGCGTGTCGTTTGAAACCTTGTCTCGACCTCTAAACAGTGTTTCCAGTATTGTTATGACAGCTAGATATATACAAAGTTTACTTTATCATTTCATGAAAGAGAAATGCATTCAATACAGCCTTTCAGTACAATAAATAGAAGCATATGGTTCCTACCATCTAAACACAGTAGTCGCTTATATTACTTCACTTTACTGACGTCATTACCTCTTTTAATATATTCATTGTTAAGTACCCCCACTACACTACAATAGCAGGTGACTGTTGGTATACCGTTAACACTCCGTGTCATACCATAAGCGACTCCGAATTTGCAACATTTTCTTGTCTCAGGTTTAAAGCAACTACTTTTGTAGCTGAAAAAAAGGAAGAAATTTTCCCCAAAGTAAATAATTTGCTACGAGAGTCACTGGAAATGTCAAGTCTAAAGTTGTGACAGATTGAACGTTGATTGCCAACAATATACAGTACTTGTAGTTCCCTTAAGCTAGGACTAGTCCTAAGTCAAATTCTAGTTGGCCAAAAAGACCAAAACATGTTTTCGCTGAAAACTATTAAAGTACACGGGTAGTATATGACTATGCACTTAGTATCTAGTTACAAACCCTCTTTTATGGTCGATATGCAAACAGAGATTAGACTGTGTGTACTTTCGAGTGGCGTTGGAGACTAGTTCGTGAACGCCCCCCTCCCCAACTCTATATTTGATAGCGGTCAGGTTCAGAGGATATCTAATCTCCAAACAGATCCTACGGTAGCATAAGATAGTATCAAAAGCTGTCAAAGGTGTGAAGCCGGCCTAGCAGTGTGTATATACGCCCCGGTACCCGTCTGACTCCCTTTGGCAGGCTATGCTACTTGGCTAGCTTTGATACTATCTTACGGGGATCTGCTTGGAGATTAGAGGATATCTACTCACCACTTAGACCTGCCCCGACCACGATAACATTTCTCCTGTCGCGTTTTCCCGATCTCGATGGCAACCGTCTGCGTGAAGACATAATGTGACGGTCTCTACAGTGACGGTGTCCTTAAACAGCCGTCGTCTCTCACTCTGCGACGTTTTTTTAGAGCGTGGCGTTGTTAATATGACCTTTGGTCGTGTTGTTTCCAAGGGTACACAATTATGCGGGGCACGCATGAGTCAGCTGATTCAGTGTTTTTCACGGGCACAAAAGGAACTGAAGTCTCTCCTCTAAAGAACACGCTTTTCAAAATGTGTAAATTCTGATTCAGACATAAGCTCCTAAACTCGTAAAAGAGTGTATGACAATGAGCATACAAATCAAAGAAGTTGAGATTGTAATAAACATCTATCTATAAATGCTATAGTTTGTATCAATCATACTTCATTATGATACAACGCACGTCACACAAACGCTGACATTAACATAGGAAAATATTGGTCAGGAAGACAACGTTAAAAGAAATAATGATTATCGTAAAAAGGGAAAATAGACTAAACACACGTGCAGACAGTGAAACGATACATGTACTTTGCAGCCAAAATAAGTCCGTTTTTGTCTTGCTGTAAGTTTCACCGCTTTCAACATACATCAGAACCCTATATTTCACACTAAAATGTGGCACAATCTTTTATTTTTCATGATAGGTACTTCTCCATACTTATGCACACGCCCAGTAGTACACTGTTACAAGTGTTATGCAATAGAATTGATTGATTACCTAAGAGTCAACTTTAAGGTTAGCGCCGTCTGCAAATACTGTCGGTCACGAGCTTACAAATTCCACTTGTGCCCCGAACATGTAAAGTATATGCTAACTGTACATTACTTATTAACCCTTTCAACGTAGGTGGGCAAATAACATGTAGCATAACACATAACATTTGACTAACCTTTCATTCACCTTTTTTATTCACTTCAGATTCATCACGAAAAAAAGGTTCTAAGTAAGTGCTTTGGGTGACTGTACTGGAATGTGATGTCAGGTGTTTGTTCACCTTTGACTTAAAAAATTTAAAAGGTTGTACCCTTTAGGAAAGTGATCATGAGGAATCATGTTCCATAACTAGTTCTCGGACTCTTTCAACTAGACGTTGCATTATCTGTATTATGCGCCCTTCCATTAATAAACTTAACATGGTACTCAACTTGTAAATATAGAGTACAAAATATATGCACCCTTTCTAATGATTACAGATGTTAACGAATTAACGCTTCAATGTTTTTATATACGTTGGCACTTTCAAAAGTTGAGAGTATGACCGTCTGAGCCTAACCTGCAGTACCGCTCCTGACCACTGAGAGGCATTGCGGAGAGGACGAAAGAGGCTCGGCAGCTGCAATGAGGGTTTGACACCCGGCTAGCTATTCCTTGTTTACCAAATGTGATATTGCTACTGCTAGGAATGTCTCTACATCTTTATCAGAACTGGAAGGAAATAGATCGCAAAGATAAACCCTCTGATGTTTAAATGGTCACGGGTCAAACTCAACGCTCAAGAGAACTAGACCTCGTGTAGTTTTGTAGAACACAGTACTTGGCGTGTGTTGGCGAAGTGACTTAATACCTCCCTTCCATTAGGCGAACATCGATCGGAAGACTAGTCTACGAGCTCTAAATGACATTTTCGTGAGTGAGACGTCTGGTGTTCTCACGATCATCTTGCGATTTTTAGGAATCGCCGGCGATTTTCAGGGGTCGTACGATGGTCGCGGTACAGCGAAACATGTTCTTTAACATAAGCGACAAGTCGCAGGAGATCTCTGAGATCGCAGAGCTCGTTACCGAGTCGCAGATCGTGCGTGCAAATCATGCGTACCTCGCAAGGGTATCGGTCGACATTCGATTGATAGTCGTGCGTCAATCCAGCACAGACCTAGTTTTTAAACATCGAGAGCAAATTGGAAGGCGAACGCCCGTCAGTCGGGTGACGTTCGGACGACGTTCGCCCGACTGCCGTTTGTTTACAAATATTGAATGTCTGGGAATGTGAGGGTAATTCTTACATTGTGGCCCCTGTGGTAGTATGTAGGCTGGCTTTGTGACAAACTTTCTTTTATTGTGTCATTTCTATTATGCCCGCACATTTCATTCATTGATTAAAAAGATTCCGACAGCAAAATAAGCAGCTTTTATTAATCTGTTGCCTTCTTTTAGGAACGTTTTGTGTTACCTTGTCGGTGTGCAAGAGGTCATTGGAGGTTCATTATCATAGATTTATTCACCGGCGATCACACGAGCCTCGCTTATATGTGACGGGGACAGTTTTGGGGCGAAAAATACGCATAGATTTATTCACCGTCGATCACACGAGCCTCGCTTATTTGTGACGGGGACAGTTTTGGGGCGAAAAATACGCAAGACCATCTTAAGATCTTAAAATCAGCCGACCTTCCTGCGATCGCGAAGTACGTACAAAGATCGTATAGAATGTGAGGGGGTATAAAGAAAAGAAGAATGGGACACACGTGATCTAATATTGCAGTCTAGAAAGGAGGACGGGTCAAGAAGTCAGACACACTATTTCCTCCCTGTTTTCGAGAAGTTCCTGAATATTTGCGACAGCAAGCAAAATCTGACAAAAGAAGGAAGTTTTCCTCGTTCGTACTTCTGGCTAGTTACCAAGAAATGTCCAAAAGAGCTGACGACGTCTTGGATGCTTTAGTTTTGTCAGCAGGAATAGATCTAGCAAGGTCTGTGAGCCAATGGAATTTCAACAGGAAAGATTGGTCATGCCAGTCGTTGTCACGGTCGCGTTTGGATGGAGTCTGCTGTTGTTTGTGAGAAAAGGCAGCTGGTGTTACATCCGCCAGTACAGTGTACAGTGCCAAGTTCACAAAGTCAAAGAGGAAGTACATTTTGTATAAAAGACCAGGACTGTTCAAAAGCCTCCAGTAGACGAGTAGAGGGAACAACGTAGTTCGGCTCTTCGCGCAAAGTTGCAACTCTGACATACAGGTTGGTGCTTCTTGCATTCTTTCAGTGTTTGACATTGTAAAGCACCCGCCTAACATAGTTTTCACCCATCGCATCCAGTACCAGAAAAACTGCCGTCTTAAAATGATGCGTGCAACAGCGATCTCTATGGGTAACAACCGGCCAAGCATTTTAAAATCTCCAAGTTTGCTTTGCAAATCTTGACACGTTCTCTAGACTCTATTTGTAGGTTTGTGGGGAATAGTCAAACGATTACTTGTCTCTTGCCTCTTAGAGATATCTAACCGATTTTGCGCTGTATTAAGGAGGAAATGGGGCAGTCATTGGAAATTCACAATCGGGTTGATGGATAATCATTTACAGGTTCGGTAGTGACCGCTGACTCAATCCTTTTGCTTGTTATTCACGAGTAAGCGGTCACTGCATGCGGAGGATGGGTCTCAGGTTATAGAGTCCATTCCAAGTCACCATGAGGGTTTTTAGGTGATACTTGTAATAAGTCTGAATTATTTTGAATAAAAGAATATCTAAGCCACAATAATCAAATTCTTTTTCAAAAATTGACTAAGAAAATACTCATCTATTTGAATTCCTTTGAATATTTTAGAAACATTTTTAAAGTAACTGTACAAAAATATCTTTATTTAGAATAATTGTGAAACCTCTGTGTGATTTACAAATATTATTAGACATATATCATACAAGGGAAATATTTATAAAGTTATAACAGAGTTAAAAATTATTTTCAAGTATCAGATGTCATTTACAAAACTTTAAAATCAATTGTAAACAATGGCAACAGATAACCGCACGGTGACTTGGAATTGACTCTAGGGTGCAAGCTAGAGTTCGAAATTTTGGGCGGAGCTCAAACGCGTTTGGCAACCATCCAAAGACCAAAGACCACAAACGCTGTTTCTCGAAAAGCCACACCAATATATGTCCACGAGTCAGCAATTTTCACAGGAGACTTGGCAGGAAGTGTCACGCCACTTCACCTTTATATTTATCCGCGGGGTAGCCTTTTCCGTTGTGTTTAGAATCAGGGCATTTGGGATATCTAGTCGACGAACGGTAGTTTCACACTGCAATATTCGAAAAATAGCATTTTGAAACCACCATTTGTCGACTTGATGTCTCTAAATACCTTTTTTTTCAAACAACTGAACTAGCGTTACACTCTAACTGGGGATTTGGGCACCGACTCAAGGGAATACATACCTTGTAAATTAGACCTCAAATTCATTCGATTGAACTTACAACGCAGGACATAAACTTCAGTTTCAGCCAACTGATTGAGGTCGGCCTGCTGAACTGTCCATCATCCAGCGTCACCATGGAGACAAAGGTTTACGTCATCTTGGTCTTGATCGTTCTTTGCGGAGCTTCTCCGCAAGGTAAGACGCGTGTGCAAATCTCATAGGCTAGAACAGAGTCGATTTTCAGGGTTAAAAATATTGCAAATGTCTGATTTTTTCATTCAATGCATGGTCAACACGTAGGAACGCCAGTTGAAGGTGTGACCCGACTCTAATCGTGTTCATAAATCATAATTTTTTTAGTCTTTGGCAGCGCTCTGCAAGGTGGGTCCCAGCCAGATGCAGGAGACTCTTCACAACTTGCAGGTTAGGCACTATTGATTGAACACTATTGGGTATTTAAACATGTCCTTTGAAGAAAAGAAGCTGTACTAAAGATGCTTCTTACCTTTGGACGGAGAGAAGATCGCCCGGATCACTCAACTCTTTTTCAAACCTCAAAATGATCAAATCAAATTCCAGGTTTAGATCCTACCTGTCCACCTTTTGTTTGTATGTTTACTTGCACAAGAAAATACATAATAATTGATACAATGATAATAATTAAAACAAGGTGCCGGAGGAAGAAAAGGTGTATGAAGCTAAAGAACCCGTTCATGATGCAAAAATTCAAACTGTTTTATCCGTATGGCCTAAAACCCGACAGCAAACAGTTTGCATTTTACGTTCACGATGCAAACTAGACCCTCCTCCTCTATACTAAACTAATATGTAATTTACAGAAGACTTTGCTAAAATGGCCCATTCTTGTAATATTTCTATTCTGACTCATAAGTATAGCATATTTTTTAAATCTAGTGATTTCTTTCGTATATTCCTCCGAGAGGGTGCAGACAGCTGCACAGAACCAGGTGGAGTCTGTCCTCCAGTGGATAGCAATGATGGCAACAACCAAGATGAACCCAAAGGTATATTTGCATATGGTAGGTATGTACATATCTACACGTTTTTAATAAAAGATTAATGTTATCAATAATGACACGGGTACATGCAGTGGTCCGATCTTCGGGAATCATTTTGGAAGAAGATAAGGTCTCATTCCACAATTTCGCCGTCCCATAGGAATACACGTTAAAACGCACAACTTCTTTGCCCGAAAATCCAATTAAAAACAGTATTTCTGGATATGTTTTGCTTTCTATTGCAAGTGCACGAGTTCGTTAGGCAATAAAAAACACCCAAATCTAGCCCACTCAACTATAGTTATCGGATTTCAAACTACGAGTACCCGATAGCCGCTCGAGGGCCTTTTGAGCAGAGAAAGGCCTACACGTACACGTACACGTCCGCAAATCGCTGGCATTACGAAACTTTCCGGCATGATGATAGCAGTAATATACAAGCTTTCATCTCAAATCCTTCTTATATCAAGTGGGGGCGATGAAAGGGAATTTATCATCAACCTAAACACAAGCTTTTAATACCCAATCATTTTTTGGGCACGTATTCTCGGAGTAATACAGGAATGAGACCATAACTCTCACGAGATGTACCCAAACAGTCAGAAGCAACTTTGTTAATTTACGCAAATCTACGCTAATGATACCAGCGACTCCACGTACCGAGTACTACTAACAATATGTTACCCCGTCTTTCCTGCTAGTCTCATTTCTACACGACATCAACGCCCAGCTGCAGACCTTTCTTCATTTGGCAAAAGATCAGAGTATCCAACTATTGCGGGATGAGTTGAATCGGCTTCAGAGGGACACAAAAGCCGAAATCCAACAGCTCAGGTCAGAGATGGCATCCAAGGACCAAAGGACCCAGGCCGAAATACAGCAGCTCAAAACAGAGATGGCAGCTAGGAATGAAAGGATCCAACAACAGCAGGACGACATAGAGCAGCTTACGGGGGAAGGGGTGGCTAAAAACCAAAAGATCCAGGCACTGGAACAGAGAAACTACATCGAACGCTGTACGTTATAATTACTTATACCCAAAACATTTTGACCCTGCTACAATCAAATGACTCGAGCAGATTAAACACAATTGTACAATGAAATTTCTTTCACTTTCAAGCCTGCATTCGGAGTTGAAAGTACAATGTACATTTTCATTTTTTTTTTCGTTCCCTACAATTGATCCATGTCCATCACCACCAGCTTCATCCCTGATCAGGTAGTGTGACACACCACAAAGCGTTTTCTCCTCCGACAGTCCTATGACAGTCTGGTCAGCTGTCTTGCTGTCCTTCCACTGTTTGACATTGCTGATCTGTGATGGACAGTAATGCCGGGAGCCCGACCCTAACCTCCAGACAGAGGTTAGGGTCGGAAGACATAAAGAAAACGGTACAAAATAGAAAGCCCTATCAAAACATCTAAAAAAACAGTTGGAGCCTTACCTCTGCTTGGAGAGTACCAGAGTCCTTTGCCTTTTCATGTTGTACTTCTACAGTTAGTTTGGCTCTCATGTTCATTGTTGACAAATCGTATCTCTTCAGGTGAATCCGGTGTGTTAAATACACCTTACAAGGCTCTCGCCACCGGATCAGGTACCCGCTACCGAGACCTGACCGCAACGTTCAGCAAGCCCTTCCGGACAACTCCTGTGGTCACGATCGGCATCAGGCATCTGGACATAAATCAGCGCATAAACACGCGTATCACAACTGAAGTAAGGTCTAAATCGCCCACAACAATGACGGTACGTCTTCAAACCTGGACGAACTCAGTGGTGTACAGTGCGGGCATCTACTGGATGGCTTGTGCATGAAATGGTTAATACATGGCTATAATGGTTGAAACACCTTCATAAAAAAAATATGTGTAACACCTCCAAACCAGATCTCACAGCACCGCTTGGTAGTTGAAAACAGAAAACAGCAAACATATGTCAATGCTTTCATGGACAGGCGACACAATTGGTCAATCCAGAAATAGCAAAGCTTTTGTCCCGAAAATTTCCATCACCTGTAACATCTTTGTTGATGTTTCTTCCTTACACTTGTTATGAGTGGACCCTTAAAAACAGGATACTACGAGCTTCATAGACACACCACATCACCGATGAAGAACTGTTCAGGGAGATTTATACTTGCTTACTCCTTGCTGAGAGACATCTTAGTAGTGTTTGTACAAGACATCCTGTTTAGTGTGAGACATACAAAATGTATTCTTATATATACCATGTATCTTCTAGTATCCTTTGTATGCAAACGCTTAAGTATACTTCTTGTAACCTACACTTGGAACATATATGTACTCGAATGGCGATGTTAGTAAATTCGCTTCTGGGAGAGCAGCAGTTGATTTACTTCAATAGAAAAACAGACTAACACTTACTATATATATTCACAGAAGAAGCCCATCTTTAGCTACAACATGTTATAAGAAACTTGCAATATCTCTTTTCTCTCCAACACACCATCAAATGTAAGTCTAAAGCAGTACAAGAATAGAATTTCTGCACAAAACAATTACACATTTCATACCTCCATGGCTTGTTGTTCTTGCCTACAGTACAACTCTGTATCTATCGATATCTTATATCATGTATAAATAATTACTGAACCAATTCTATACCAATGCATATCTCAACAGTTTTATATGTACTTTTACAGATTTCTGACACTATAAAGCAACTTGTAAAAGCAGAATAAAGTTGGCAAAGTTCTATGCACTGCTTATTTGACATTATTTATCATCTTTTAAGGGAATGAGAGTGTGGAAGGTTCAATAAAGTCTTCAGTTTTTTTGCAACTGAATACAGAACGATGAGGTAAAATCACACGTGCCCCGAATCTACTAGATGAGATTTAGATGGTACAGTCAAACCTGTCTATAGCGGCCACACAAGTGATTAGAGAAATGTGGCCAATATAGACAAGTGGCCACTATAGAGCAAATGTTGATCAATTGACTGTTTTCTTTTTTGGTGTTTACAAGCATCATGTTGGATGCATTACTTGAACTCAAAATTCAATATCCAAGAGTTATATGTTGCTTTGTAAAGTATTTCAACACACTTTTCTCAATGGTAATCATTGAATTTTTATTTATTTCACATTTGTACTATTTCAAGTTTGTTACAGACTCACGACTTCCACTCTTCTACATACAGCCTTGCCATGGCCAATTCAAATAAAGGGGAAGTTCTGCTACACTAGGCTGAGGCTTCCACTTTTGTGGGCGTGGCCTCTAGCCAACTGTGTGCCAATCAGAGTATTGCCTCTCAGATGATTTCTTTAGTTTAGGTAAAGCCAATTCTCTGATTGGCTGACAACTGGTTAGTGGCCACTTCCACAAAAGTAGACACACATATTGCACAACCAGATTTAGCACCGCCTCCTCAAGCACTGGCTAGGCCCTGCATAGAGAATGTGTTTCCAAATGTTTGTTAAGTGTTTAAACATAATTTGTTATAGACTCTAGCTCGGACTCTTGGAAACGTCCAACTTGAACTTCTTGGGAGACTTGGGAACAACCACCACAGTCTAGATAAAAAGAAATAAATATGACAGTTTTGTTCATAAAAGTAGAAACCAACATTTGCTAGCAAATACAGAATATTTCCCTTTGCAACATGGCAGGTATTCTTTTCACAATACTGTCCTCTACAGTCCTCTACAGCACTGTAGTCTAAAAGGGATGTAGTCTATATAATACCGGCTGTTTGTTTTTGTTTCGTTCGCGTTCAAAAAAAGCAGTGCAACGTTACATGATGTAAAATAACGCTTCCACTTCTGGCTGTAGACTCACTCATTACAAGTGCTTAACTGTTGTTCACATTACTCTGAGCAAGTACTGTAAATGCAGAAACTTTCGCGGTGGATTAATGTTCGCGGTTTTCGTGGCGGCCGCTTCAAAGCGAATTCAAAGCCACCGCGAAAATTTTTCCTTAACAGCAGTAAGATACTACAGTGCATGGTGCTACCGCGAAATCAAATCTACCGCAAAAAGTCCCTTTTCCCGCTACCGTGAAATTAAATCTCCGCGAACTTAAATACATTTACAGTATTTTTACGCCATAGCGTCGCCTCTTCCACGTCTGTTAGCGTCCTTTGTGTTGCTGTTCTCTACCCAATCGGCCTGTGGCCCCTGTCATAAAAAATAGTAGAGTAACATTTCTGTCGCATGGTTTCTGATAATAGTGATATTTCTCTAATAACTTAAACAAGCACTAGATACTTGCCAACAAGCAGGAGATTCATATATCATAGGAGATTCGTCAACATCTTCAACTCACGATCCATTAAAAATGCCAGTCTCCGATTCTTCTAACATACTGTCAGTTTTCTGTTTATTTTGATTTTGTGAGGTCAAGGAGGTTACTGTGAGGTGAAACCATATTTCCTGGTCGCCATTATGCGGTTTGTTTTGTTTCTTGTGTCACGTCTTGTTTTTACCATGACGTCAGTCGTATGGCTGACTGAGAGGGCATAATGACACGATATCGAATAACGCTTCAACTACTGAGCGGAACACTTCCTTGTGGGCGTATCTGCAGTTGACAGTGTTCTCTCCCACGAAGAAGAATTTTTGATGCCATGGTCTTGCCTTTACGCTGTATGGTAACGTTCCTTGTGACGTTTGCGTCCCTGTGTTCTGCCCAGTCGGTCTATAGACCACCGGCAGACGAGAAATGTGCGTGTAGTCCGGTAATGAATCCTGTGGTGAATTGTGGAACGACGGGGAACGACGACATACAGGTGTTGAAAACAGAGATGGCAGCTATGGCCGAAAGGGTCCAACAACAGCAGGGCGATATACAGCAGCTTCAGACAGAAGGGGCGGCTAAAGACCAAAGTATCCAACAACTGCGGGATGAGATAAACCAGCTTCAGAACGAGACAGCAGCCGAGAACCAAAGGAGCCAGAACAAGACTCAACAACTCCAATCAGAGATGGTATCCAAGGATCAAAGGACCCAGACTGAGATACAGGAGCTCAAAACAGAGATGGCAGCTAGGGACGAAAGGATCCAACAACAACAGGACGATCTACAGCAGCTTCTGGGAGAAAGCGAGACTAAAGACCAACGGATCCAGGCGCTGGAACAGAGAACCTACATCGAACACTGTACGTTATAGCTTTTACAAATGAATTGAGTACGTATACGCATCCTAAAAAATTGGATATGAAATTCCTTCAACTTAAAGTCTGCATTCAGCAGTTGAATAAAAAGAAATTCTCTGTTCATGTTTGTCTTCTGCCGCATTGTCTTTTAAAGCTTACAATTGATACGAATGCTGTACTTTAAGAAGTTTGGCTTCCATGTTCAATGTTTACAAATTGCATCTCTTCACTTCAGGTGAATCCGGTGTGTTGGATACACCTTACAACGTTCTCGCCTCCGGATCAGGTAGCCGCTACCGAGACCTGACCGCAACGTTCAGCACGCCCTTCCGGACAACTCCTGTGGTCACGGTCGGCATCAGGAAGCTGGACATTTATAGGAGTAGAAACACGCGGATCTCAACTACAGTAACGTCTAAATCGCCAAGAAGCCTGACGGTGCGCATTATCACCTGGGCGGACACAAGGGTGCATGTTGCGGGCATCTACTGGATGGCATGTGCATGAAATGTTTAATACATGGCTATAAGGATTGAAACACCTTCATATATGCAGCATCTCCAAATCCGATCTCATAGCACCGCTTTAGTAGTTCAAAACAAACGACAGAGAACAGCAAACATATGTCAAACCTGCATTGACTCAATTATTGGTAGTCAATAACTTTGACGGACAGGAGGCACAATAGACCTCTTTCAAGTTACAGCGGCCATAATGGATTTTCGGGGGCATACTAGTACATGTGCTTTAATATGTCTGCAATACATGCTAAATAGGAGAATGGCGAACTACAGCCTTGTTTTGATGCATGGTCCCTGATGACCCCAGCAAATCCAACATGGCCTCCGTAACAGGAAAAAGGTCTATTGGTTCATCCAGAAATAGCAAAGCTTTTGTTAAAAAAAATTCCATCACCTGTAACATTCCTTGTTATAGGTGTTGTTTCTTCATTCCAGTTCACTTGATATGAAAAACAGGATAGTAGTAAAAGAGCTTCATAGAAACACCATATCACTGAACAATAACAGTTACTGTACAATGAGATTTAATTCAGCAGCCGTAAAATTTTGCTCGCTCCTTGCTAATTAAGAGACAACTTTAACAAGTAGTGTTTGTACAAGACATCATGTTTACTCTGAGACAAAATGTCTTCTTAGACATACCATGTATCTACTAGTATAATTTGTATGTATCTTTTTTGCGCAACCGCTTCAGTATACTTCTTGTAACCTTCACTTGGAACACATAATACCTATATGGTGACGTTAGTAAATTCCCTTCAGGAAATACAGTAGCTGTATACTCAAAGAAGTTAATCTTTATAGGTACAACATCCATATGAAAGGAAACAACAATATCCTTTCTCTTACGAAAATACCTTCAAATGTCAACCAAAGGCAGTGCAAGAATATGCCTGCTGCACTACAATGAACAACAAGAACACATTTCATACCTTCATAGTTTGTTGTAATTAACTACAGTACAATTCTGTAATGTCTGTATCTATCTATATCATCTATTACCAAATACTGAACCAAACTATGCTAAACACAGCAGTTGATTCAAATGGCAAAAACTTTTGCAGATTTCGGATACTTTTCTTTGAGACAATTATGCAAGCAGAAAAAAAGATTGACACCGTTTTACAGACCCCTTATTGACATTCTTTTTTTTTTTAAGGCAAGGTAGAAAGTTCAACATAGTTTACAGCTATTTTCTACATAATAATATCCAGAGTAAGTAACTGGACTTGCATGGCACAAGTTGAGGCATTTTTGTAGCCTTTTACTAGTCATTTACTAGTTTTCTCAACTGTCAAACGTTAACTGTACATTACCTGCCAAGAAAGGATACTTGCAAACCAGCAGAAAACCCTGACTTGCATTATCTAAAAGCTACATGTCATACAAAAATACAATGATGGGCACTACATTGTACAATGTAACTGCTGCCTCTAGATTCATATTTAACAATGGTCATTCTAAATATTGAAAACCATTTTGCTAGAAGACTTACCATATCATGAATCAATATGATATCCAATGTAAATGTGTGATAACTTTACAGGTTGTTTGACAGAATATGATTTTCTCAGTAGTGTTTTTATTTTTCACTTGAGAGTTTCTAAAGGGTATTTCAAAGTTTTGTTGTGTTTCCAAATAAAAAGTCACCAGTTTAAAACATGATGTGTTATAGACTCTTGCTCGGACTCTTGGATACGTCCAACTTGAACTTCTTGGGAGACTTGGGAACAACCACCACAGTCTAGATAAAGAGAAAGCAATATGACAGATTTGTTAATAACACTAGAAACCAACATTTGCTAGCAAGTACAGAATGTTGCCCATTGCACCATCACAGAAATTTTTGCCATAACATTGTCAATAGTAGTCTGTAAGAGCCGGTCACATAAGTGGTACGATCACCGTACAACTGCAAATGATTGGTATGGTCATTTATGTGTCTTTCAAGTTTCGCTTGTTATGGAAAAATACTGCCTTAGATTTTTGTTGGTGATTGGTTCTAGATCTGTCCAGCCTGCTTAAATCATATCAATCATACAATCACAAACAGATGCAATTGCCCTGTTAAGTTGCCGATTACATACAAACATGAAACATATTATCAATAATAAAAAAACAGAACCAATCTTTATTTTGTTTAAAGCTAAACGAATCATATAATAAATTGTGTTTATAAATGTGATATAATAAGAATATTCTTAAGTGTAAAGACAATTTTTGTACTTTCGAAATTATCTGAGTTAAGTCCTAAGAAAGAAAATGGATGTTCCATGTTTGAGGAAAGCCATGTGTCCACCACATTATCAAACCCACTACACTGACCGATAAGAGAAAGGCATTTCACGGTGCAAGTGGATCAAATAAATCTGTCTGGATATGCAGCTTATACTAAGTAAATGCAGAAATGTTCGCAGTGGATTTATGTTCACGGTTTTCGCGGTGGCCACTTCACCGCGAATTTAAAACCACCGCAAAAATTTTTCCAGGGCATTAAGATACTACAGTGCATGGTGCTACCGCGAAATTAAAACCACCGCGAAAAGTCATTTTCCGGCTACCGCGAAATTAAATCCCCTCGAACTTAAATGCATTTATTCAGCACAACCCTGGTGTGCTACAGCATAAGGTGGTTTACCGGGTATATATTACAAACAAACAAACAAACAAACAAAGACCAACCTTGCATTTCTCCATGAGTTTACCATACTCATGCAGGTAGAAGTTGAAGACCTCCTCACAGTCTCTGCGTGCCTCGTGTCCCGGAGGGTTGTACTGGAAACAGTTGGACTTGATCAGCTGCATGTCAGAATGGAACTCCTCCATACTGTTGTACTGACCTCCCTGGGGAATACATGTTGTGTGTACCATCACATAATATTTTTGAGGCCGAGAGAACCAGACTTTTTGAAACAGTTACCAGTCTCCCATATGGAAATCCTGCAAAATAGTAAATTCACTGAAACCACTCATCATCTAAAAAGTGGGAGTTTTCATTAGCCATGGCTTCCAAATAAAAAGTGACCAGCCCTGTACATTTTTGTACCTATTTACATTATTGAATTTGTTGTTGCCCTTGCAATCAGTATTTTTCCATATTAGATTGCAAGCAAAGAAAAATCTACTAGTAGTCTCATTCATCCAGAAAAAAAGACACCTGACTAGTAGTCTCATTTATCCAGAAAAAAAGACACCTCCATTTTCTTTAAAATCAAAATATATACTGTAAAAATATTGAAGTGGCTTTAATATTCAGTTGGGCCTTTCCACTGTGAAATCATTAAACTGCAAATATGTGTTTTCATGCAAACATATTGCTTCGAGCAACTTAAAACAACAGGAAAAGTTCCTTTCCACTTTCTCTGCTAAATCTAGTAAGTACATGTGCAAAGATATTGGATTCAAAATAACTTTACATTTAGCATACCTCTAGTTTCTTCTTGATCGTGCTGAAGTCCATGGGTTGTTTGATGATGTTGTAGTAGTCAGGGGCCACTGCCGGGTCAACTGTGGATTAGTGGGGAGAAAATTTAACCAAACAGTCATAAACAAACCTGAGTACGTGTATATCTAATGGAACATGATCCAGTGTTGGGGTAAACATTGGAGTAATTTTGAGTTCTAAATCAAGTTCATATATCATACTTGTTTTCATTTTCTCTATATTCTCCAACATTACACTTTTGTGTTGACCTAGAAAAATAGATGAAGACAGTGTTTCTAATTCCAGGCCTGAAAAAACATCATATTTCTACCGTAGTGATCCCACAAATACAGTTCAACAATGTAAAATGAAAGCACCAGGACACTGGTATTTTCAACAGCATATTACAGTAACTGTCATACAGATATACATATAAACTGTACAGGCAGGTAGAATGTTAACTACACATTCTTGTAACTGTCCTGATCTGTTAACAGAGAGTATGACATACTGAGTGTTAAAGAACATCTGCAATACTAATTGGAATTCTGTTTTGAATTTCATCACTCAGATTGAAAATTTTACGTCCCTTGCTACAAGTAAACAAAAAAAAAAAGGCCTACGGTGGGCTGGTTTTTGCTTGGAAGGGCAGGTTTCGCTAGGGTCAGTAAATTCGTACTAGGGTTGGTCAGGTAACCAACAGAACATTTTTTACTCTGATTTTTTATCCTCCTATTCTGGCCATTTTGTATATGTACAATGGGGACTTACCAGGGTGAATAAACCACTCTGCTGCCCCCATCTCACCCTTCAGTCTACCTGACCCTCGGAACTTTGACACTCTGTGGAGCAGCCTACAAACAACATCAACAAAACAACAACACTGCATGTATTTGACCAGAAAAAAATACTAAGTAAACTTCTGCTCATTCGCGCCACAAATTTTTGATCTTATACATATCATCAGCCACTTATAGCAACCTTGCCATCTTTAACCCCCTTCTACTATCATATTGATTACCAAAAGTTTTAATCAAGTTACCATACAAATAATTATTAGGCTAATATATGGGGCAATGCAAGATTTCATTTTAAAGTGAACCAGAAAAGTTGAATAATGGAAAGTAATTTTTTTCATAAATCCTGAATCTTGAGAAGAATTACCACAAACAAGCACACACCCTTCCCCTCCACACTCAATGGTTAATCCTAATGACCTACTGACCCCAATGCGGCTCTTGCCCAGCTGGGTAGCGAGGCAGGGGGCGGGTCCTCGTCCAGAGGGGGCGGGGCCTTCCGTTTCCTCTTACTGGCTCGCATGGGCGTGTCCAGACCTCCGTGGATACTCTCGTTTCCCGAACTGCTGCCAGACGGGTGGTGCATGCGTGCTGGAGACACCATCCTGTCTTGGGAAGGGGAGACACCTGGTGGAAGGACATGGTACTGCATTAGTGGTCAAACACAATTTCTCAACAACTCTAAATTACACCTGTCAACAATTCTCCACAATCATTCCCTCCTCCCTTCCTGTCTCCAAACTTATTACAGTAGAAGCCAGTTAATTGCACATCGGATTAACGCACACTTCTGTTAACTGTACGGAATCCCTGAATCCCAAACCGGTGCGGTCCAACTAGTTAACTTCTCATTATTGCACCAGCCGGATAATTGCACCAAATTCACTGGCAAATAGGTCGTGCAATTAGGCGGCTTCTACTGTAGTAGTAGCTGTGACAATTGTGCTGTCAGGATATCTTTCTTTCCTTCATTTTTTGGTTCCTTTCTTTTTTTCTTTCAATCATTCTGTCCTTCCTTCCTTTCTCCAAACTTACTAGTGTGACAATTGTGCTGTCAGGATATCTTTATACACTGTACATTCTTTCCATCATTTTTGGTTCCTTTCTTCTTTCAATCATTCCCTCCTCCCCCCAAACTTACTAGTATGTGTGACAATGGCATTGTGAGGACATCTTCAATCATACATTTGTTCCTTCATGTCTGGTTCCTTTCTTCTTTAAATCATTCCGTCCTTATGCAAAACTTACTAGTAGGTGTGACAATGGTGCTGTCAGGACTGCCCTTGTCCCCATCCTCCGGATCGTCCTTAGTGAAGCTCTCTGCCTCCACCCTCTGACTGGTGAAGTCTTCCATCTTCAGACTGCTGGGATCAAACCCGCTGGGCTCAACCATCACTGTGGTCTTGGACGAGGACGGCTGGTCGAAGCTCGCTAGTGTGCTCGTTGCCTACACAACACAATGTGTGTATGAAAGCATTACATTTCACACAGTTAATCATTGTTAGTGAACTGAAGCCATTAAAATTTAGGGTCATACTTCTGACAGGCTTGGGTATGACTAAACCAGTCATGTGTGAAGTTACGGACATATGACTATGAGTCAAGAGATCACCATTGGCCAAATCAATTCATATTTCACAGTTTAATACATTGTGTCCATTCAAAATAATAGGTGGTACCGAATCGAACCTTTTCTAGTGGGTCGAAATGTTGTTAGTTTTCTCATTAGTTATTCAGAATTTGACCAGCAATTTCTTTTAGTACATGTCTCAATAGATTTGAAAGGTTTTGTAGGTACTTTAATTGCTTAGGTACATTTTGATTGACAGCTGATGGTAACATGTGACTTGTGTTCCAACAGTGTTCCAATGGATAGGAAAGTCTTTTGATTGGTCACTGTATTGATTGATGTGTGGGGTAAGAATTCCACCTGCCCAAACAGTTCAAACTTGAGGGAAAATTTTCTGATTGGTTAAATATGCTTTGATTGACAGCTGTTTGAGATTTGAAGTGTTTCTGTCCCAACAGCTGTCCATGAGGTGTTCTGATTGGTTACATGAGTTTTGATTGACAGCAGTTTGGAATGTTAAGCAAATCTGTCCCAACAGCTCTTGAACTTTAGGACGTTCTGATTGGTTACATAAGTTTTGATTGACAGCTATTTGAGATGTAAAGTGTATCTGTCCCAACAGCTCCCCATGAGGTGTTCTGATTGGTTACTTCAGTTTTGATTGACAGCTGTTTGGGATGAGAGGTGTACCTGTCCCAAAAGCTCCAGGAGGTCCTGAAGGTTGTCCTGAGAGAAATGGTCGGGTGAATCCATAGGCTGCAGGACATGGATGCGATGTGACAACACTTTCAAAATCTCTCCTTTCCATAAAGCCAAACAGTACGTGTGTTGGGCATCAAGAGACATTGAGTTATAGTAAGATGCCACTGACAGTTGAAACTTGTCGTTTTTCATTTCTTAAAGCTGAACCAATTCAATTTCTCTGTTCTCCAATTTTAAAAGATTAGGCTGAAGAAGAATATCATAAATATGAAAATAAAGTCTGAATGTAAAGATTATAATTTGGTACACAACAGTTTTAGGGGGTGGATAAAGTTAGATTCAAGTTTTCCTACCCAGCCCTCTGTTTTCATCTTCATCCATTGCTACATTTTTGCTAAGAGATGTATGAGAATAAAAAAAAAACAACAACTCCCAAATAATAGTAATACTCCCAAAGAAATATTAAGTGGATATTTCATGTTATATATCACCATCAAATAAAGCTACTTGATCTTGCCATACCTCTTGTTGTGTTGATATAACTGGCTCTGCTGCCACCTCCACTTTCCTGGGTGCACCGCCTATCGTGCTTTGCACGTAATCCCGCAGAGTGGTGAACTCCGGTTTGCTGACCGACAACGCAGCGCTTCCTTGCTGAACCGTGTTCGAATCTGCGTGAACGCTCGCAACAATGTTCTCAAAGATGTTCCCGTGGTCTCGTGATTCCGACTTCCTCTCGCTCCCAGCATTCCTTTCAAGTGTGTTCTCTGTCCCAGGGCATTCAGTCATCTCCTTCCCAGGATCCTGAGCAGGTGTGGAGGACTCCAAGCTTTGGGTCTGGGCGCCATCCTGCGTACTGCTGACCTCTTGTGACCCCGGCAAACTCGTAACGAGGGGCTCAATGTTAGAAGTCGTTCTTACGCTCGCAAAGCTGCTCGTTTCAGCTGAGCTATCTAGTCCTCTACCCCCTGATCTAAGGTACTCCAGTTCTGTAGAGGTAAAGCTTGCGGAGAGAGCCGACTCCAGGATTTTTTCCGTTGGTACGGCCACAACTTTTGGCTCCATGGTCGGCGTGGCGCCTGAGGAGGAAGGCTGGCCTTGTTGGTTACCTGTTGGTCGGTCTCCTGTCAGTCCTGTAAACCACTCGGTCAAAGTGTAGGTCCTTGGCTCTCCTGAAGCGGTAGTGGTCTGGACCTACAAACAAAGGAATTTGTTCAATTGTCATATTTGCCTTTAGCAAAACAAGCAAGTTTTTGACAGATGATAAATTTGATCCCCCCAAAAAAACAATTTCATACATCAGACTAAGTAGGTATTGAGTAAAACAATGATGGCAAATATTGTTGTGTCCTATTTATCAATTGTCATGTTCATCATATTTGGATGTTATCATGATTTCATAACAATCTGACTGCAGTACTTCATGCTGAAGCTAGGTGGCGCTGTTCTTCTTACCTTTATATCGTGCAGCATTTTGCTCTCAATACCACTGATAGACTCTTCATCCTTGTAGAACAACCCAGTTTGTGGGTCAAGGGTGAAGCCTTCATAGGACTCTTCCAAAAGGCTAGCCTCCTCCCTCCCAAGCACCTGCCCCTGTTGCATCTTCCTGTGGGCTTCAGCCAGTAAGTGTTGGGCTGTGGAGATGCGGATGCCTTGTCTTCCAGAGGGGGGCTGTGCAGCTCTGGGGACAGCCTCAGTAGCAATAGCCTGATCTTGCTGTACTACTTCTACGAAAAGACAAACACTCAACTAAAAATCTCAGCTTGAAATTCATTTTTAAACTCTTGTCTTTACTCACTCACTCTCACTCACTGACTCACTCACTATAATCAAAAATGGACACTACTACTTGTCTACAACAAACACAGCATTCAAGCAAAAAAATATCGCCAAATGCACATTACAATTTCTGTTTTCATATTTACAAACCTGTGGTGAAAAATTCAGGCGCCATCTCGCCTTGCAGCGAGGCAGCCACAGCCTGGGGGCCTTGTTGCTGGACTGAGATGGGAACAGCCATCTGACTCAGGTCAATGGTAGACTGGCGTGGCTTGTCCTGTGCCTGCATATGTTGTGCAAACAAAAAGACTTATTGTTCCTTGGAAGGCAGTCTTGCTACTTCCCCTATTGTATTGAGTAGTTAAAAGACTGCAAAGAATTGCATTTAAAATATTATCTAGCATCCCACTGAGTAAGTTACTAATTATTTTCAGTGAGGCACTTTGATGAATACAGTCATGCATTGGAAGATGTTATGTTTGAGTAAATAATGGATATCAAATAGATATCTAGTTTTTATTTCAGCTGAGCTGGAAATGATTTCATAACAAATAAGGCCATACAGAGATGATTGCAGGGTACAAGAAAAGCTTAAATTTTCAAAGACAAAATTTAGGATTTAGACCTTTTGAATCTAAAAAACTTGACAGAGTTATTAAAAATCAGTATTGTTGCTCTTCTATATCTGTAATAAAATGCATCAGAACAACAACAGAAGCATGTATCACTACAACTGCCCCTATCTTTTCACCCTTGGATCTAAGTGTTTAAGACTTTGCTTTGCTGCTTGGTGTATAGCTGACATCAAGGTTTTACAGAACTAAAAGTTTTAGTTTGGTTCATCCAGGATTGCCACAAATACTGTAAAAAATAAAATGTTGTACTGGCAAGGCTTTGTGCACTTTGCATGACGTCTAAAGCACTGGCACTTTTTTAAAAAGAAAACAGAGAAGTACAGAAAATAAACAAATTACAGGTGTGCTATGTGTGGCAGGTGCGCGGAGCTGGACAGCTGACAGTGGCGACGCAGGTGTCACTCACACAACAACGAAGAGTAGACGATACTCACTGGTAAGCTATGGGCATGAGACAACGCGGTGTGGCTAACCTTAGCGCCACTCTGGATCTCCAGCAAGGCCTTGATGGTGGAGGCCGCAGAGCTGAAACTCTCCCCTTGAACACTCTGGGACTGAGAGGTGCTGGTCTGCACGGTGCCCTGGGACTGAGAGGACCCAATGTCCAAGGCAGCATCCATTTCTACCCACTGATTGGTCACACGAGAGCTGGGTGCTGATTGGCTGGCACCTGGAGACTGGCCAGCTCTTTGGACTGAAAAGGACAGAGGTATCAGAATCCTAAAACAAAACTAAGGAAATTTCTCTCCCAACATTTTGTCTTCATTGACAGTCTAGTTTTAGTATACCATTGTTGCACCACTGTAAGTGTGTCTAGGTCTAATTGTTATAAATCAAACCTGCAAAATTTGCAAGTTTTACTTACAAGGAAAAAACATAGTTCTATCTGTGGATAAAATAAAAAGCCTTTATCTATAAGTAATACAAAGAGGAATGCTTTTATCTTAGGTAAACAATCACTGAATACTCTTTCTTTCAATAATCAAATACTGGATATGACTCCTACTCCTCCTACTACTACAGTACTACTACTACTACTACTACTACGACTACTACTTTCCTGAGAGTACTTACTTTTCACGACATCTTCGCTGCCGGCTGAGCTGACGGAGCTGGTATCGTCCCCGGTACCAGGGGAGTCACGCGGTGCACGTGGCGAGGAGGAGGACGGTCTTTGGATCACAATCCCTTCAACAATCCCTCCCAGAATGCTTTGCTGCTGGCTCAAGGAGAGCGAGCCTTGATCAGGTGTCCTTGGGCGGATTACGACCTTGAAAAGGATTAAAAATGTGATTGACTGACATTGCTACAGTTTTATGGACGTCATTCTAGTAGTCTCTCAAAGTCTCTTTACAACCTTGACTAGGCTCATGAAAACTCTGTGACAGTAACTGACATTACAAAGACTTCACACACTATAACCAGGGCTGTCTCCAGGACCCGTCCCTCCATCCTGGGATGGAAACTTGCTTGTTGGAACAGACAAAAATTCAAACCTATCTTTCCCCAAAATCTGAACCTCAGTACAAGAAATTGATGAAAATGTGTATTATAAGCTTAAAATGACAGATTTTACAAGAAACATCAACAATGTTTCCAAACAATAGGTGGGACGGAAAATACTGTTGAAGACAGCCCTGACTATATCTAATTAAGAAATCCCAAGGACATTCTGTGACATTGAATAATGAGAAAATATTGGAAGCTCAGAGGAATAATTGGAAAAGGTGAGAAAGATTGCATGAGCATTGGAGGATTTGAGCCATTTCAACTTCCGAAACGTTAGAGGTCTTGACTTTGTGTATGGAAACAATGCACAAAAATGTCCTCTTTGACTTACCCTTGTCTTGATCTGTTGCGGTTGTGCCTTGGTCAGTGTCATGCTCTTCCCCAGACTCTGACCAGCCATGGTGGACACAAAGCTGGGTCTGACTGTAGACTGTGGGGCAGAACAAACTTCAGTCAATGTACAATACATACATTTCCATCTTATTTCACTTCATTTCATACATGTACAAAATCTCAAAAACACCATTGACAGGTAAAGATGACTGTCCTAAACAGAGAAAAGCAAACAAGTTCTACATTTTGTATCTTAAAACATTTCACCCGCCTCAAAACAAATCGTCACTTTAGGTCAAACATCTCTTAATGGTAGCCTAGCATAGAATGGATTAGGAAAGTTCAGACACCTAAAATTCAATCCTTTAGACATCTTATTCTTATGAACATATTGTGATTTGCATAAGTGATTAAGCTATGAATGAAACCTGATTTACAACTTACATGTAAATTTTCCTGACTCCTGCTCTTGACCTCAAAAAACAATCCCATAAGACTGATAATGTCATAAACTTTTATGATAAAGCACTCCTTCTGAAACAAACAAACCTGAGTGATGTAGGTGGTAACCACGGTGATGGGTTTGCCCTGTTGAGTCTTGATCGTTTTCGCCTGCTGCACAACGATAACGCTGGGCTTACCGGCTGAGGATGGGCCTGCTTTAGCAATGGTGTAGGGTGTAGCACCTGCATGACGTGGCAGAAATGGAAATGTATTTCGATCAAATGTAACTAGACACTAACTTTTAGTTATCTTCCACAAGTCCTTTTAGTTATCATGTGCAGTATTTATAGGCAACTGGTCTGCAATAATTCCAGTCTTTTAAAAAAAATTTCAACAAAGAATTTTAGAAATTACAATAGAAGCTTACTATGATTTACAGTCTGTGATACAATAAACATACCTACTTTCCAAGTCAGGTAAGCTACATTTGTATAACAACTTCTCAGCCCTCTGGGCCAGAAGCATGGTTGCTAATCACTAGATCTAAAATGTTGTATCTATAAAGTGTGTAGCCTTACAAAAATGCACAAGCTGGGCAGAGCTACCTGGAAATGATGTGTGAAGACAAGTGCTACTGCTACTCTAACAGCTACTGCCACTACTACAACTGCTACTACTACTACTGCTACTATACTACTACTACAACTACTATTGCTAATGTTACTACTTCTACAACTACTTACCTGAAGGTAGTGTTCTTGTAACAGTTATCGGCATGGTCTGCACAGTTTTGGGAGTGACTGTTATAATGTTGGTGGGTGGAGGTGGGGTAATTTTTCCTGCGGACATAGTCGACGTGGGCATGGTCACAACCCGGGTGCCGATAGCTGGGTTCACGATGGCTCTGTTCCCGTTATTCTGGGCATACACTGTGTGGGACAAGAGGTTAAGATCAAGGTTAGAGTGATAAAAAACATTACTACTAGCTATAAGTGTTTCTATGGAAATCTGAGAACTTTGAAAAGCAAACTGGAAAAAATGAGCACCTGAGTCACATTTCAGAAAAGAGTCAAAGTAAGAAAGCAGCATTTTCTGGCAAATACAAGATATTTCAGCCCTTCCCACTACATGTAGGGGTGGGTACCAGTACGGAAAATTCAGGTCCAGGTACGGTTCAGGTCCAGAGGATCAGGTACAGGTCCGGACCTGAACCTGGACCTGATTGTTTGTGTGCAAACTTGTGAATGGGTAATACTCAAAACAACGGTCCATTTCGCTACAAAGGATTCTGGAGTATCTGACTACCAGTAGCGTTTAAAATCTTATCTTCATATAAACTACACTTATACGAATAATAACTGTCTATGTTAACTTAAATTTGACTGTAGAACCGTGGTAGAAATGACTCTGAACACTTCTCTACCTCACACTTATAATTTTTGTGAACCGGTAAGCCCCGAAACATGTGAACGCATGCAAGTTTAATCTGTTAATTATTTAAAAAAAACGAGATCCGGTCTACTGATTTTTTTCATTTGTATCAATTTTGGAGAACATTACCTGTAGATGTGGTGCCTGAGCCCACAGGTCTGGTTGCCATGGACGACGTGGTGGTAACCATGACAACCTGGGGGCCAGAACTGGTAGCCGCTGTAGCAGGCTTGGGGAGAATCTTGCTTCCTGGTAAGGTCTGGGTGATGATCTTCACACCTGGTTGGAAAGGGACGAAATGGCATAAAACCACATTCTTAACCACATTCTAAACCATTACAATACTACACAAAATACAACAGCTGATTAACAATCTTATTGTATCCCTCGAAACGTCCCACTCATTGTTTGGGAGCTCTTGTTGTTCATTTTAACTTGTTAAATGTGTCAAAATGTGTTAAATTTAAGATTATGAAAATAGATTTTCATCAGTTTCATGTCATAAAATTCAGATTTTTGGGATGGATGGGTTAATATTTTTTGCGCCCTAAGAAGCAAATTTGATCATGAGTAACAGGTCCTGGAGACATTCCTGGTTCCTAGCTACTCAGTGCAAATCTATGTCTTACCTGTGCCTGGTTCCTGCTTGATCTGTATGGTTGGCTTACTGCCCGGTGCAGATCTATGTCTTACCTGTGCCTGGTTCCTGCTTGATCTGTATGGTTGGCTTACTGCCCGGTGCAGATCTATGTCTTACCTGTGCCTGGTTCCTGCTTGATCTGTATGGTTGGCTTACTGCCCGGTGCAGATCTATGTCTTACCTGTGCCTGGTTCCTGCTTGATCTGTATGGTTGGCTTACTGCCCGGTGCAGATCTATGTCTTACCTGTGCCTGGTTCCTGCTTGATCTGGATGGTTGGCTTACTGCCCGGTGCAGATCTATGTCTTACCTGTGCCTGGTTCCTGCTTGATCTGTATGGTTGGCTTACTGGCTTATTGCCCGGTGACATGGTTTTGCGACAGCAGATCTAAGTCTTACCTGTGCCCGGTTCCTGCTTGATCTGTATGGTTGGCTTACTGCCCGGTGACATGGTTCTGGGCGGCTGGCCACCCGGGATCTGGGACAGGGGCAGCTGGGTGGTCACCACGCGCGTCTGGGTTGCCTGCTTGGTCACCGTCTTGACCCGCGGCTTGGTTCCGGCCAGAGTACTGGACAGAAAGGCTGTGGTGGAGGTTCCAACAACAGAGGCTGTGATGGGGGAACCAAGGGTAGCTCATTGGGAACAGAACTAAACAGAAAACAGGAAAATCAGGTACTGGGATTTCCCCCTGGTTGGTTTTATACGTAGTTGGTTCCCCCTTCAAGAGCCTGCATCTTTTACTCCTAGTTCTACAGCAAGATTGTGTCTAGAACATATTCTTGCCCACTGGCGGATCCAGAAATTCGCTAAGGGGGGGGCGCGCACCATGACGCGGCCGAAGGCCGCGGCCGCGCAGCGCAAGCTGCGCGGGGGGAGAGCACGAGAGGGGGGTATGGGGGGCCTCCCCCAGAAAATTTTTAAGAAATAGAGGCTCTCTGGTGCATTTTAGAGCCATGTCTGAGCAAATTTGAGAAGCAAACTAACACTAACTTTTTGTCATGTCTGTGGCTGTCTAGTTCACGTTAGGGACATTTTTTTTTTTTTACTATTTTTAGCAACTACCACTGAGGACAAACCTAACAAACCTATAAACGAAGGCTAGTTCCTCCTTGTTAATATTCATAAATGACGCCACGCTATACAAACAATATCGCAAATTATTTGTACCTGGCTGACGATTTGCCCTTCACCGCGAAGCGGCTCGCGCTCCTATAAAATCGCATAGAAATCTCGTGGGATCTGAGCGGCTTGCCGGAGACGATTTTGAAAGTGTGTTACGCATTTGAAATTGCATATATCTCGGACTCTTTTTGCTTCTGCGGTGGCAATTGATGACGATTAATCGGGGGAAAATGACAACAAAACCGTCAGCACGGTCATTGCGGCGACTGATCAGAACTGGAGTGGGGAGAGGGGTGTCGGCGCACGACGCCGATTTTCCTAAGGCGGGGTCGATCGGTTGCGTCTCTCTGATGAGGGACGATAGAAATCACCAGTTTATCAAAAATAATTAAATTCCGCTGATTTTCTGGAGATCTTACAAAATTTTCACGCTCTTTCTATATCTTCGAGCGCCGATTTTGGCTTTAATACAGCGACCCACCAGTTTCATGGGGAGAAATTGATGCGGCCGCGCCCCGGGCCTTTACCGTAAGTTTACGTGACTCGAAAAACCCAATATTAATTGCAAACTGCAAGTTTCTCTAAATAATTACCAGAAAATCTCCTTTCAAATAAGCGAGTTAGTTTTATAACGTTGTCAATATTCTTGGCATAACTTCCGAAGACCCCTAGTAGCCTGGGTTTATCTTGCTCATTTTTTTTTTTGCCAGCTGAAGGGGGAGGCGCGCGCCTGGCGCGCCTCCCCCTGGATCCGCGCGTGTTGCCATATACATATAAAGCACTTCTTTTTTAAAGCTTTGAATGGCACTTCAGGACTTGCGAACATCGATGTTTTTTGGCTAATGCACATTCATTTTCAAATCAGATCTTCTGTTTAACATTTTTGGAAAAGTGTGTTTCATGTGTTTTACTGAGTGTATCTTAATCTTTATGTTCTCCATGTACTCTTGTTTGATGTCTATGTATTTTTGTTTGAAGCCTTGGAAGATTAGTTGCTGCATCTGAAGTAAGAACTGTTTGTGATTCAAATGTCTAGAAATTGGAGTTTTTCCCCAATTCTGGAACTCAGTACTGAGAAGTTTTAAAGCCTACCTGTTGCACTAACTGTTGCTGATGATGCGGGGTTTCCCACCCCGGCCAGCAGGGACCCTGAGGCTGAACCACTGCTGGAGGTGGGGGTGTGAGGTAGGAGGATGGAGGGGATCCTGGCCATGGGGCTGGAAGACGAGCTGCTCACGTTCCCGGGGAGGATCCGTGCAAGCGTGGTCGTGGTCGACCCGGGATGGCTGCTACGCAGGATGTTGGGCATGAAGGACGGCCCAGACGACTGGCTACTGACAATGATAATCTGGAAAATAGATACAGATACAGATACTACGTAGCAAGGCATCAATTGCTGCAACATCAAAGCTGTAGTGGTAAAAGCTCCCTCCTGCAGATTGCTTCTGAACTGTAAAAGTATTACATACATGTACATTGGTGAAGACACCTAAAATACTGCCTGAATCTGGAATTCTCTCTGTCTCAAAGTTTCATGACTTCTTAAATAGGTCCACACATACTTACAGAAAATCATGAAAAGACATTTCATTTACAAACCAACAGGCTATCTGTAAAATTTTGGCAAATACAATTCACCATCTAGTAATAAAAACCTATTTTGAATGATATCTCACCTTCTGTGTAGCTGTTGGAGCCATGGAACTTTTAGGAGGAGGTGTTTTGGCCAGGGTGATCTTTACAGGGCTCATGGAATGTGACGATGCAGTTCCCTGGGACACCTAGGGGTCACAAGAAGAATTGCATGTGACACACTGATAGTGATAGACACAAAATCTAACAGGACCATATATGCATAATGTAGAGAAAATGCATTACTACAGTCTCTTGCATTTGGATGGTATCTATATTTTAAGTACATACATTGCAGTACATCTTGCTATGGCTAGGTAGTACTGTAGGAATGTTCTTGAACTATTTCAATCTTTATATTTGAGTGAGCAATTCTTAGAAATGTCAGCATTCT
This sequence comes from Branchiostoma floridae, assembly GCF_000003815.2. Lineage (NCBI taxonomy): Eukaryota > Metazoa > Chordata > Leptocardii > Amphioxiformes > Branchiostomatidae > Branchiostoma > Branchiostoma floridae. The sequence goes on along the minus strand of NC_049990.1, from coordinate 12,177,882 downwards.
GTTGTTTCATTGGTGTAAAATACACTTTGCATGTATCAAAGGTACATGAAGCCTAATCTTTGATACACATCTTACCCTAATGTTAGAAGAAGTTGGAAGGAGTAAGGGACGAGCTTCTACAGTTCTTGAAGACGTGCCGGGAGCTGGGTGAGGAGCAGAGGAAGAGGCCGTCCTCTTTCTTCTTCTGCCTTTGGTCTCTGTCTCCATATCATCTTCTCTTTCTCCTACAATTGAGAAGAAACTCTCATGCAATGTCTTCTATACACAGTATGCATGTGTACTCCTTTAACATGTGCCATTTACAAACTGTTTTCCTATCCCAATGATCTATTCTTGATGATATTGCATTTGCACCAAGAAAAGAAAGAGGTAATACCTCAGTGAAACATACAAGGACCTTGAGTTACATGTGTGAACGCACGTTCAAATACAACTAAAAACACTACCCACATCTGAGGTTAGCCTCTTTCCCGGAGGTAACAATCTTGCATGTCAACCATTTTTCCCCTGTAGCAAAGGCTCCCACAAAGCATAAGCAGTACATATTTTGTACATTTGGTACATACATACCTTTTACTGTGATGGTGGCACCACTGGGCAGTACCACTACCCCAGAGTGGGGACTGGCTGATCGTGGTGACTTCATGGTTGCTGCACTGACACCACTGGTCCCAGGCACTGTGGGGGAAGGAGAAGATTGTCTACTGTTGCAGATCCTTAGGGAAAGGGGTTTGTAGTCTTGAAAATGTCAAATGAATGTATGTATGTAACTGTTATCACAGTAGCTCTAGTAAGATTCTATTTCATCTCATAGATGTAAATTTGCACCGTGTTGGAGTTTTTAAAAGTGTACTGGTACATACAATGAAGTCAACAATACAATTTCCTAGATCAATTGGGTCTTTGAAATTGTATCAATTTCATAGATCAGTGTTAGTGACAAAGCGGAGTGGATTCTGCCTAAAATGTCAGACCATTTCCAAAATCATATCCAGTTGCTTGAGTAATTGCTATTTGGCACATAGATCAATTGCTTCCATGAAATTGTATCATCACAGATTTATCAGACAAAATAGCAATGTCTGGCAATATCCTTTCTCTTGTAAATTAACAATCTTTAACTGATTAGGATTTCCCCAACAAACATGCAAACTACATGACGGTTTATATAATACACAGAATACAATGACATGATATTTGTTTAACCTTCTTTCTTGGCTGTGTCCGCAGGGTCAGGTAGTGTTGAGTTGTGTGCGGCTGCGATGTTGGCCGCCGTGTTGGCCAGTCCCGTGAAGGCGGTCTGGGGCACGAGCCGCGGCATCAAGGGCACCAGTCTCCGCCCTTCCACCGACCACTCGTAGGTGGAGTTGGGACCTGAGAGACTAGAAAGGGAAAAAACATACAAGCTAGTTAGTTTACCATATACCAAATACCCATAGAGATACACAAATGTTGGTGCAATCTTTTCTGAATCCATTATACCAGATTGCCTGTGGCAAATGAAACTCCCTATAGCCATTGTAGCTAGTCTGGTAGTGACTAAGAATTACAGGATGTATTAGTATACATTGTATAAGGGCTTACTACATGTATGTCACTCAGGTTTTATACTATAGCAAAATGAACATAAAATCCTATCTTCTCTCCCTTTGCTACACTGTTGGAGTTGTGGCCTTGAAGAACTTCTTGATAGACATATAATGTATGTGAAAATGTACAAATGTACATTTAAACATGCCTATCAATAACTTCTTCAATTTTTTGGACTGAAACAAAATAACACTTTTTGAAATGGGTGAATGAGAAATGGGGTATACCTAGAGCTTTGAATACAACTTCATAAAGTCTTACGTGATTACAGGATACTACTATTATAAAATATACGTTTAATTTACTTACACATCTGCTACAGTACTGAGTGACTCATCGTTGACAGCCCGTCTCACCTCAGCTCTGTGTCTCTCTGTGGAGATACTGTTTACAACACCAAAGATATAAATCAGCACCAGTGTTATAGAGAAGTTTTCTACACGTCAAAATGTTAACTCACAATCAAAAACTATAATAGAGAATTTTATGAGAATGTTTTGTGTTTTAGTCTATTAACTCATAGTATAAAAGAGGACTACACAATGCAAATTGAGAGTTAGTGCTGGTAATTGCATTTTGGCATAAACATGCAATTGATGTAATTGAGAGAAATACTTGGCCGCTTTGTCAGGACTCTAACATCAATTAGTGCCTTCCTTATTCTTTACATTGCACAGAGTGTAAAAAGATCACATTGAAGTAATTTGTCTTGCACTTTTATGCAAACAAAATCATAGCTATGTACTACTAAGTGGCACCAGTGAACTTAAACTACTTATGTGGTGTTACAGGTGTTTATTTTACACCTCACAACAAACTAGTATACTAGTATATTCTTGACATTCAGAATTTATAATGTAGTAGTTGTTTAAACTTTAAACAACTTGTGTATATGGTAACAATACAAGTGCTTGTGTATAATTTGTTTGGCTGCATTCTTACCTCAACACCTTGGAAATTTCATCCAGGAGTTTTTTCTTGTCCTTACTGAGATCTCCCTGTGCCCTGAAGGCACTGATGAGGGAGGCATAGGCCTCCAGTTCTGGGGGAAAAGCAATATATTCATAGGGCTGTAGCCATTACATTGCAAAGATTCAAAAGAACTCGACCACACCATCGGATTCGTCAACGTAGGGTGATCCGACCCGCGGTCGGGCTGAGACCGAGGGTGATGCGGAATACACCGTGTTGTATGTTATTTATGTCATACCCATCTGAGAAAACCCCTGTTTTGATGCGAAATGCGCCAGAAGTTGAACAAATTTGTTGCCCTCGAAAAAACAGCGTTGCAACAGTAATGTTCCAACGTCCGAATCAGGTATTCGAACTTTCGATTGCGCCGTACTCGGCCCACTTGCCACCTCGGGGATTTCTAGTCTCCCCTCGGGCTTCACCCTCGGGGAGACTAGAAACCCCTTGGTGGGCGGGCCTGGTGATAAACTGATATACACAGAAAACTTGCCCCACCCATGGGGTAACTATTACATATTACCCACAATTATTGTGGCCCGCGCATGCATACTAGTACTTGAATGTGTGAATGGGCTTATAACATTTTGCAAACATTTTTCCTACCTAGTCGACGTAGAATTCGCTTGCACTCGTCCCTGGATAGGTCCAACAGTTTGGGCCACATTGTCACAGAACCTTGTCACAGCCACCTCGTCAGACTGAAAGTAGTATGCGATATACAAAATTTATCATCAAAACATAACTGAAATCAAAACAAATTTGACGTCTATATGTATATTTTCCAAAAGACAGGATAGTGGTCAAGAGAAATCTAGAACATACACCATGACTTACCCTGCCTACCATGAAGATAATTTATCAAATTCTTATTTTTTTACGCCAAGACCTTCAGCGCCGCCCCCCTCCCCACATGCTCCCGGTCTCTGTTCGCATAGCTGCTTAGAATATACAATGCACACATGCCCAAACTTGCAACATTACTTCGTAACACTCTCTTTATGTGCTGGTATAAAATAAAGGAGCAAAAACGTACCAAAAATCAACCCTTTTCCTGCGAAACCTCACATCACATCGTGCAAAAATAAATCGCCAAGATGGCGCTACCTTCTGGTGTCAGGACCCGAGCTGGCTGTTGCACACATTCATTAACGCCTCTGAGAAATGTTGTAAATTGTCTTTTATATCAAATTTATTGCATGATCATGACTATTTCAAGACACATACTAGATGAATCGTCTTTTATATGTACAAGGTCTTTGAATACTGACAAGCGTTCGTTTGACACATTGCTTAGGCGGTATTTTGTTTGCACTAGGCATCTATATGGGTCCTTTCGTTACAATTAGAACGGCGGGAAGGTAAAATGTTGTCTTATTTAGTTTGCCTGATTGCCGTTGACGGAAGGCACTTATTTTTCCTCAATCGCAACATTTGTGCATGTAAGTTACATTCCTTGTTCGGTGTACGTTTGGAGAACTATTTTATTCGTCAAGTAACGGGAATTTCGGAAACTTCATTGATCTGTCATGTGTTTTTCAATGATCCACTTGATGACATGTTATGTTGCCTGAGGGGAGGGGGTCACTCAAAATACCCGTTAACAAGCAGCGTTGTTAAGGTGGTGTCAGTAAGGTTTCGTCTATTTTCCAGCCAGTTTTGAATAATAGATTTCTTCCTTATAGCTTTGATACACTGTGGGTGTCGTAAAACATTAACATGTTACAAAACGTACTCTAGCAAAATTACGACATAGCTTCTTTTGTAATTTATATATAATTGGCTGTATTTCCACGGCTACCATATTTGCAGGGTAATTATATTACATGTACACAAACCCTCTACAGCAGTATATTATTGTGGGCTTAACCATTACATGCTCTATAGATATAGGTTTTCCATTTGTATAGCATTTGCTGTTGTTGTTGTTTCTTGCTAGAGACAAAGTTTGCATGACGTGTAATACGATTACGAGTGATTGCTGGGATAGTCAACGACTCTTAGGCAAAAGGATGTTAGAAGGTCAGAATACTACCAGAACTACTAATGGCTGAATTGTCAGATCTAATTACTAATGAACATGTAAATTAATATTTTGCTTAAACCACCTGCTTTTTGCCTACTACTGCATCACTGTGACATGATCGTGATTATTGATATCATGGTATCATAAACTTTATATGGATTATCTTAATGACTGATATCTACCTTCTACAGTACTCCACCTGTGTGTAAAGCACTGTGTGGCTTAGACTGGAAACAAGGTTTGAATTCGAAGTGTGGGGGCTACAGGACAAGTCCACTCGGAACCACACCGCCATGTCGCGTCAGTACAGCCTCCGGAAATGCGGAATCCGATTTGACCCTCCCGCCTTGTTCGTCACGTACACGGACAAATCTGCAGGAAAGACCCGCTGCCGAACGATGCCGATCCGCAACTTCACCAAAACCTCAACTGTCACAAGATTCGTAGAAGACTTTCGCAAGAATCCTCGACATAAAAAGTACTTAGAGGATGTTCCGAAATCGCAGCTCGAGAAGCTTTTAAGATTGCTGCAGGACAACCTTCGCGGGATGTCGTTGGATCAGAGTTTGAATGAAATCAGGAAGGAGTACAGCATCGATCCAAACGAGGACTTGAACAAGGTTGATGAAGAAACCCTCAGGAAGAAGAAAACAGCCATGGAAGACAGTTTTGAGAAGAACAGGAAGAAACCAGGCGACCCTGATTTTGAGTATGAAGTTGAAAGAGACTTTCAGCCTGTAGAGACGTGTGAATGGGATTCTGGGGATTCTGGTTCTGATGCAGATTTCTAGTGGCCTACTACATACTAGTACTTAGTAGTAGCAAAATACAAAGTACTGGTACTGAAGATTGATGACTTGTTCCTAATGGTCTTTACATCCAAATACATCATATGAAGCCATGATTAGTAGTTAGTGAATAGTACTAACCAATCAAGCAGTTAATTAATAGATGAAATATTAAGATGTTTTTCAGAGAACTCTAAGATAAGTCTCTTTTTTTTAATACATCTAACGTTACTAGTATCTACTGAAAAACGGGTACATGTACAAATATATCTAGTTGTTACCAGTTTAAACTTTAACAATGGACCTTGGTCAGTACTGACCAGTGGAGGACATTGATATCATTTTGATCAGTTTATCCTTGAAAGCACAATGTTAATAATAGGCTTGAATCAAGGAGATTTTATCAAGATAGAACCTAGTTGCTAGAATGTCATAACCAAATAGCAAATGACTTGCACAAAGTTATACACCTATGTGTATACATGTACAATGTACTAGGTCCTGTTCCTCATTCATTGCCTGAAATATGTGTAAATGGGTATTTAAATTGCCATGACATTGAGAGGTTGACTGGACACTGTCTACCTTCTTCTCTTGCAACACTTCAGGGATAATACATAATGTACGGTATGTAAAGCCCACTGCCAAACATTTTAGATGTTCAAGTCCAGATAAACAACTGAGATACAACTGTTTCTTCAGTTCACTCCTTGTACTGTTATGCTCTCAGCTGTAACAGTGTAACTGGCGCAAATGTAGACCCCCATGCAACCATTCATGGGCTGCATGTTGGAGTACTGTAATTGCAGAAATGTTCGTGGTGGTTTTATGTTCGCGAACATTTTCCAGTAAAGTATGACACTACAGTCTATGGCGCTACTGCAAACTTAAAAGCACCGCGAAAACTCCATTTTCCGGCTACCGCAAAAGTAAATCCCCACGAACTTAAATGCATTTACAATATTTGGTTCACACCATATATATATATATATGTATCGGAAAACCTATACTCATGTGATAGAATCCAGGGTCAGTAAGCCTTCTCACATAAGTTAGGACGCATGTGCGGCGACAGGAATTCTAGGTAATATGTCAAAGGGTAAGGGACACAAAAAGTAAACAGTCCTTGTCTTGACCATTGTTTCGATTTGCATAATAAAATCCAGACAGGGTTTGTTTACTTATTGCGTGCCTTACTCTTTGACATATTACCTAGAATTCCTGTCGCCGCACATGCGTCCTAACTAATGTGAGAAGGCTTGTTCCAAGCTAGGTCGAAGAAGTTGTGGAAAAACAAAAATAAAGAACATAACTCTGTGTGTTTTCTTTGATTTCATAATGTAGAGAATTTTGTGTGTGTGTGGGGGGGGGGCTTTTTTTAATGACACGCTCGCATTAGTTAGGGGGTTTCCAGGAATGTTATCCTTATCCTCACATCAAAGTACCCATATCACCATGGCAAGTCAGACGCCTTCACATTCTTACCGGAAATAGCAAAGCATTGTGGGATACGGGATAGGGCTAGTGCGTAATTTCTACCACATCCGGTACTTGGCTGATCACCTTCCCCACGAAGCGACCCCAGAAGAGTAAGAAAGTGTCGTAGCTGCAGTACTGTAGAGACTCTATTTCATTACCATCGTGTGCAACTGGAAGACAAGGTATTGTACTTTTATTGGCATACTAGGAATATTTAGAGACATCACCGTTTTGCAACAAAAAAGGCTTGTTGATAACAGGCCGAAGTTGACATGTTGCCTACTTTCCCCCAAATTTTGCGTCTCCTGTCCACCCATAGTACCCATAGATATTAAATTAAATGAATTTTGTACAGTGGACAAAATTTAAAAGCATAACGTTGCATAGCTATTGTTGCATAACTTGTAAGATGTCGTGAAAAGACCCTTCGTGAAATGTTACGTTTAACCCTTGGTTTAAATCTTACGTTCGCGCGAAAAAAACAAGAAGACTGAAGAGACATCCAAATTATGTACGGTATACTGCACACACCTCCTTGGTATTAAAGTAGATGTTAATAAGGAAGATTTGATCCCGCCAGTGTATCTAATTATGGGCGATTTTTGTGATTAAGATACTACACAAATCGCCAAGTGTTGCCATATACCAAGTCCTTGGTCATACCTGTCCTGGCTTTGTTTGTTGGAACAGCGGTCTCAAGTTTCGCAGTTTAAATCATGTTTACTTGTTAATTATGAAAAACGCCAAGAAAGCAAGCATTGTACGTCCTATAAATGGTGTCAAAATGCACCATAAACAGCCAATTGTTGTATGGAGATAAGGTTTTTCAAGAGTGACAAGGTGTGAAATCGGAGAAGGGGAGGAGGGAAGTCTGGGCAGTTTTGTTTTGGTTGTTGCCCGCCCCCGCCCAACCCTGTCCCAACCATAAATAAGGCCACACAATGTTAATTTGTTGCTTCTCGGATTTTTTTTCAGGAATAATTGAGCTGGCAGGTCGAAAAGAAAAGTTTCTTTTCACAAAAAGTCTTGGGTGTAACGTTAGAGATCGAGGGGCTTAACGGCCCAAGTTGCACAACATAAATAACAACAAATTAAACAAATAAGAAGTTTTAAAAATTCCTTGGCACATTTTATGCAATAAATCAATATTTAATTTAGTGTGGTCCCTGATTAGCAAAGCCCCAATTTTGATATAGGCACTCAGGCCTCAAAATTAACTTTTTTCCCTACTGTCCCAGCATTGTCCCAAAAATAAATTTCAACTGTCCCGAAGTGAGGATGGACTGTCCCAACCCTATTTTCAGAAATTATGTATTACAACAACTGTAAGTCAGAGTACGCACGCCTGACAACCGCGGGGCGCGGGGAGATCGGACATTCTGATGTTGATTCGTTGATTATTTTCCTATTGTCCCAAAAGTGTCCCAAAAAGATTTTTCAGTTGTCCCGGCCTAAATTTTAGTGGCCCAGGGACATCGGGACATAGTTAACTTCGAGCCCTGGGCACTGTCCAAAATAACCATTCACTGAAATTTGATGCCCATAGTTGGGAGTCAGGAGAGGCAGTGAAAATTTGTCAATGAAAGGTGTTCCAATTATTTTTTTTTCAAATTGGGAGAAATAGGACAGCAGAATCCGAGAAGCAACAAATGAAAGTGGTGTGGCCTTGTGAAATCAAAACACAACAACTGATGATCGATTATTTTCATGACAGAAAGCCCACGACTTATTTTAGCCAACTATTTTAGAAAATGCCTCTTCAGTGTAAATACATGGACCGTCCTTTAAGTTTAATATGAAACACTCATTGACAAGGACAGTATTTAAGAGATGTGATAGTGTGCAGCTTTCAGCACAAAGGACAGGGACAGTTTTCAAAACCAGCACCCAGATACATGGGATAGCTTTAAACATTAGGAATTGGAGTGAGTAACTTTAGGTATGGTGTACCAGTACAAAACCGATTTAATATAATTATAGACATTCTTATGTTTTGTTTCCACTGCATTGAAGGTTGGAAAGCCAGCATTTGTGGAGAAAGTATAAAGTAACACAGGTGCTTTAAATATTATAATTAATGTTATTGCTGCTGAGGTGGGTGTTAGAAATGCAATGTCATGAGTGAAAAAGAATTCATATATACTTATAACAACAATCTGTCAATCACCCCTAACAACTTGTCTCATGAAAGCATTGGTATCATGATGGTATTTATTATTTAATAATTTCAGTTTCCGTTAAAAAAAATTCAGTGGTTGATCAGTACAGGTATGCCTACTGGTAACATATTTTGATGTTAAGTGGTAATTGTTTATACATGTATCTTGACAAGTCTAACAACTCATCAAACTCAGAGTCAAGTCCTTTTGTCAACATGACTTCCTGTCCCTTCTCCTTGCCTCAATTGCAGATAGAGATACTATATATCTCAGGTTTAAGTCTTGAGACTTGACATTGTGGGTCAACTGTAGCCAGGCACTGCAATTATGACATTGATATTCAAAGTTTGCAAGGTCATCATGACCCTTCTTCAAGTAATGTTTGAGAGTATATATATATATATATATATATATATATATATATATATATATAGAGAGAGAGAGAGAGAGAGAGAGAGAGAGAGAGAGAGAGAGATAGATATATATATATATATATATATATATATATATATATATATATATATATATATGTATATATATATGTATATTGTTTATGTAAAT